>NW_027288547.1:0-235906 GCF_037038585.1 Patagioenas fasciata | reverse complement strand
TGTGTGCGTGTTCTGACAGCTGCCTCTATGCAGACGTCTCCACAGAGCCACTTCTGAATGCCCCGCAGCCCAGGACTGAATGGATACACTAACAAGTGCACCGGTGTGAGCAACCACATATGCAGAAGGACGTCTTTCATCTCACAGAAGCGCGAACGTCTTGGCGTTCAAGCACATGGCAGAAACAAGGTGTGAACAGATGAGCTGCTGCTATTTTCTCCGTTCGGCATGCTTCGTTGTAGCTCTCTTGCCGGTCGCCGGCTTAGCGGCTTGCTTTGCGCGACTAGCTCTGGGGAGAGAAGGAGATAGCGCCGGAAACCTCGCCTTTTGCCTTCTTCGGCGCTGGAACCTGGTTGCTGCGCCTTCTCTTTGTCCATGTGCACACACACGATTCCTCAGCGAAAACCATGCAGAAACCTTTCCACGAGCACCCAGGGATGTGCACCCAGCACCACGTGCACGCACACGCAGCTAGAGAAAAGCACCTACCTTTTCACACACTGATGCCTAAGCAAACGCGTGGCCACACACACGCACACATCCGCAAGCGCGCCTACTCCCATCTACTGAGAGAAAGACGGACGAGCTCTTTGGTTGCTCTTCACAGGCTTGTCCCTGATCTATAGCTGAGGGCAAACACTTGTGTGCTTGTGGGAGAGCCTGTGTCTTTCCTGGAAGCGTTTGGGAGTTTTGCTCAGACGCGTGTTTCCTCAAGTTCAAGAATCAAGATCTAGGATACCTGCAGACAGGTGCCTGTTTGTGTGGAGACAGTCTGTTTGAAACTGTGTTCCTCAGCGCCCGCTCTTTCTCCCCGTCGCTCCACACGCCTGGGAGTCCCTTTCTTTCTCTCCACAAGCACGTGTGTTGACTTCGTCGCACATGTGCATCTGCACAAGCGTTGAGCTCAGCAGAGCGTGTCTCTTGACACTTGATGTGCGTTGGCTGTGTCTGCCTGCTCCAGTGAAGAGAGAAACGGGAAATCATCTTGGTAGAGGCAACAAAGCAAAGGCGAGGCAGGATTGACATCTGCTCAACAGAGACGGATTCCCTGCGCTGACACAGTTCACAGTTACACGAGAAGCAATCTGAGCGGTCCGTCGACCGGAGACGTGTTTCCCAAGAGGTCGTTTAGCGAGTGAACAGCAGTGTGCGCGACTTTCAGGAGTGTGCCTGGAAAGTGCCAGAATCACCAGGAGCATCTGTGCAAAAGCTGCTGCCTCTGTGACCGCATTGAGGCACGTTCGCGTGTCTGCGAGTATATAGACGGCTCTTTCGCGTTCACTCCGAGGGAAACGGTCCGCTATTGCTTCTGTGCGCACAGACGCGATTCCCTTGTCTCTTGCGAACACAGGGAACTCTGTGCATCCAAATCTACAGGCTAAGGACGCGTCTGCATATGTTTTGGTGAACAATCGAGTGTGCGTGTTCTGACAGCTGCCTCTATGCAGACGTCTCCACAGAGCCACTTCTGAATGCCCCGCAGCCCAGGACTGAATGGATACACTAACAAGTGCACCGGTGTGAGCAACCACATATGCAGAAGGACGTCTTTCATCTCACAGAAGCGCGAACGTCTTGGCGTTCAAGCACATGGCAGAAACAAGGTGGTGAACAGATGAGCTGCTGCTATTTTCTCCGTTCGGCATGCTTCGTTGTAGCTCTCTTGCCGGTCGCCGGCTTAGCGGCTTGCTTTGCGCGACTAGCTCTGGGGAGAGAAGGAGATAGCGCCGGAAACCTCGCCTTTTGCCTTCTTCGGCGCTGGAACCTGGTTGCTGCGCCTTCTCTTTGTCCATGTGCACACACACGATTCCTCAGCGAAAACCATGCAGAAACCTTTCCACGAGCACCCAGGGATGTGCACCCAGCACCACGTGCACGCACACGCAGCTAGAGAAAAGCACCTACCTTTTCACACACTGATGCCTAAGCAAACGCGTGGCCACACACACGCACACATCCGCAAGCGCGCCTACTCCCATCTATTGAGGGAAAGACGGACGAGCTCTTTGGTTGCTCTTCACAGGCTTGTCCCTGATCTATAGCTGAGGGCAAACACTTGTGTGCTTGTGGGGAGAGCCTGTGTCTTTCCTGGAAGCGTTTGGGAGTTTTGCTCAGACGCGTGTTTCCTCAAGTTCAAGAATCAAGATCTAGGATACCTGCAGACAGGTGCCTGTTTGTGTGGAGACAGTCTGTTTGAAACTGTGTTCCTCAGCGCCCGCTCTTTCTCCCCGTCGCTCCACACGCCTGGGAGTCCCTTTCTTTCTCTCCACAAGCACGTGTGTTGACTTCGTCGCACATGTGCATCTGCACAAGCGTTGAGCTCAGCAGAGCGTGTCTCTTGACACTTGATGTGCGTTGGCTGTGTCTGCCTGCTCCAGTGAAGAGAGAAACGGGAAATCATCTTGGTAGAGGCAACAAAGCAAAAGCGAGGCAGGATTGACATCTGCTCAACAGAGACGGATTCCCTGCGCTGACACAGTTCACAGTTACACGAGAAGCAATCTGAGCGGTCCGTCGACCGGAGACGTGTTTCCCAAGAGGTCGTTTAGCGAAGTGAACAGCAGTGTGCGCGACTTTCAGGAGTGTGCCTGGAAAGTGCCAGAATCACCAGGAGCATCTGTGCAAAAGCTGCTGCCTCTGTGACCGCATTGAGGCACGTTCGCGTGTCTGCGAGTATATAGACGGCTCTTTCGCGTTCACTCCGAGGGAAACGGTCCGCTATTGCTTCTGTGCGCACAGACGCGATTCCCTTGTCTCTTGCGAACACAGGGAACTCTGTGCATCCAAATCTACAGGCTAAGGACGCGTCTGCATATGTTTTGGTGAACAATCGAGTGTGCGTGTTCTGACAGCTGCCTCTATGCAGACGTCTCCACAGAGCCACTTCTGAATGCCCCGCAGCCCAGGGACTGAATGGATACACTAACAAGTGCACCGGTGTGAGCAACCACATATGCAGAAGGACGTCTTTCATCTCACAGAAGCGCGAACGTCTTGGCGTTCAAGCACATGGCAGAAACAAGGTGTGAACAGATGAGCTGCTGCTATTTTCTCCGTTCGGCATGCTTCGTTGTAGCTCTCTTGCCGGTCGCCGGCTTAGCGGCTTGCTTTGCGCGACTAGCTCTGGGGAGAGAAGGAGATAGCGCCGGAAACCTCGCCTTTTGCCTTCTTCGGCGCTGGAACCTGGTTGCTGCGCCTTCTCTTTGTCCATGTGCACACACACGATTCCTCAGCGAAAACCATGCAGAAACCTTTCCACGAGCACCCAGGGATGTGCACCCAGCACCACGTGCACGCACACGCAGCTAGAGAAAAGCACCTACCTTTTCACACACTGATGCCTAAGCAAACGCGTGGCCACACACACGCACACATCCGCAAGCGCGCCTACTCCCATCTACTGAGAGAAAGACGGACGAGCTCTTTGGTTGCTCTTCACAGGCTTGTCCCTGATCTATAGCTGAGGGCAAACACTTGTGTGCTTGTGGGAGAGCCTGTGTCTTTCCTGGAAGCGTTTGGGAGTTTTGCTCAGACGCGTGTTTCCTCAAGTTCAAGAATCAAGATCTAGGATACCTGCAGACAGGTGCCTGTTTTGTGTGGAGACAGTCTGTTTGAAACTGTGCTCCTCAGCGCCCGCTCTTTCTCCCCGTCGCTCCACACGCCTGGGAGTCCCTTTCTTTCTCTCCACAAGCACGTGTGTTGACTTCGTCGCACATGTGCATCTGCACAAGCGTTGAGCTCAGCAGAGCGTGTCTCTTGACACTTGATGTGCGTTGGCTGTGTCTGCGTGCTCCAGTGAAGAGAGAAACGGGAAATCATCTTGGTAGAGGCAACAAAGCAAAAGCGAGGCAGGATTGACATCTGCTCAACAGAGACGGATTCCCTGCGCTGACACAGTTCACAGTTACACGAGAAGCAATCTGAGCGGTCCGTCGACCGGAGACGTGTTTCCCAAGAGGTCGTTTAGCGAGTGAACAGCAGTGTGCGCGACTTTCAGGAGTGTGCCTGGAAAGTGCCAGAATCACCAGGAGCATCTGTGCAAAAGCTGCTGCCTCTGTGACCGCATTGAGGCACGTTCGCGTGTCTGCGAGTATATAGACGGCTCTTTCGCGTTCACTCCGAGGGAAACGGTCCGCTATTGCTTCTGTGCGCACAGACGCGATTCCCTTGTCTCTTGCGAACACAGGGAACTCTGTGCATCCAAATCTACAGGCTAAGGACGCGTCTGCATATGTTTTGGTGAACAATCGAGTGTGCGTGTTCTGACAGCTGCCTCTATGCAGACGTCTCCACAGAGCCACTTCTGAATGCCCCGCAGCCCAGGACTGAATGGATACACTAACAAGTGCACCGGTGTGAGCAACCACATATGCAGAAGGACGTCTTTCATCTCACAGAAGCGCGAACGTCTTGGCGTTCAAGCACATGGCAGAAACAAGGTGTGAACAGATGAGCTGCTGCTATTTTCTCCGTTCGGCATGCTTCGTTGTAGCTCTCTTGCCGGTCGCCGGCTTAGCGGCTTGCTTTGCGCGACTAGCTCTGGGGAGAGAAGGAGATAGCGCCGGAAACCTCGCCTTTTGCCTTCTTCGGCGCTGGAACCTGGTTGCTGCGCCTTCTCTTTGTCCATGTGCACACACACGATTCCTCAGCGAAACCATGCAGAAACCTTTCCACGAGCACCAGGGATGTGCACCCAGCACCACGTGCACGCACACGCAGCTAGAGAAAAGCACCTACCTTTTCACACACTGATGCCTAAGCAAACGCGTGGCCACACACACGCACACATCCGCAAGCGCGCCTACTCCCATCTACTGAGAGAAAGACGGACGAGCTCTTTGGTTGCTCTTCACAGGCTTGTCCCTGATCTATAGCTGAGGGCAAACACTTGTGTGCTTGTGGGAGAGCCTGTGTCTTTCCTGGAAGCGTTTGGGAGTTTTGCTCAGACGCGTGTTTCCTCAAGTTCAAGAATCAAGATCTAGGATACCTGCAGACAGGTGCCTGTTTGTGTGGAGACAGTCTGTTTGAAACTGTGCTCCTCAGCGCCCGCTCTTTCTCCCCGTCGCTCCACACGCCTGGGAGTCCCTTTCTTTCTCTCCACAAGCACGTGTGTTGACTTCGTCGCACATGTGCATCTGCACAAGCGTTGAGCTCAGCAGAGCGTGTCTCTTGACACTTGATGTGCGTTGGCTGTGTCTGCCTGCTCCAGTGAAGAGAGAAACGGGAAATCATCTTGGTAGAGGCAACAAAGCAAAAGCGAGGCAGGATTGACATCTGCTCAACAGAGACGGATTCCCTGCGCTGACACAGTTCACAGTTACACGAGAAGCAATCTGAGCGGTCCGTCGACCGGAGACGTGTTTCCCAAGAGGTCGTTTAGCGAGTGAACAGCAGTGTGCGCGACTTTCAGGAGTGTGCCTGGAAAGTGCCCAGAATCACCAGGAGCATCTGTGCAAAAGCTGCTGCCTCTGTGACCGCATTGAGGCACGTTCGCGTGTCTGCGAGTATATAGACGGCTCTTTCGCGTTCACTCCGAGGGAAACGGTCCGCTATTGCTTCTGTGCGCACAGACGCGATTCCCTTGTCTCTTGCGAACACAGGGAACTCTGTGCATCCAAATCTACAGGCTAAGGACGCGTCTGCATATGTTTTGGTGAACAATCGAGTGTGCGTGTTCTGACAGCTGCCTCTATGCAGACGTCTCCACAGAGCCACTTCTGAATGCCCCGCAGCCCAGGACTGAATGGATACACTAACAAGTGCACCGGTGTGAGCAACCACATATGCAGAAGGACGTCTTTCATCTCACAGAAGCGCGAACGTCTTGGCGTTCAAGCACATGGCAGAAACAAGGTGTGAACAGATGAGCTGCTGCTATTTTCTCCGTTCGGCATGCTTCGTTGTAGCTCTCTTGCCGGTCGCCGGCTTAGCGGCTTGCTTTGCGCGACTAGCTCTGGGGAGAGAAGGAGATAGCGCCGGAAACCTCGCCTTTTGCCTTCTTCGGCGCTGGAACCTGGTTGCTGCGCCTTCTCTTTGTCCATGTGCACACACACGATTCCTCAGCGAAAACCATGCAGAAACCTTTCCACGAGCACCCAGGGATGTGCACCCAGCACCACGTGCACGCACACGCAGCTAGAGAAAAGCACCTACCTTTTCACACACTGATGCCTAAGCAAACGCGTGGCCACACACACGCACACATCCGCAAGCGCGCCTACTCCCATCTATTGAGGGAAAGACGGACGAGCTCTTTGGTTGCTCTTCACAGGCTTGTCCCTGATCTATAGCTGAGGGCAAACACTTGTGTGCTTGTGGGAGAGCCTGTGTCTTTCCTGGAAGCGTTTGGGAGTTTTGCTCAGACGCGTGTTTCCTCAAGTTCAAGAATCAAGATCTAGGATACCTGCAGACAGGTGCCTGTTTGTGTGGAGACAGTCTGTTTGAAACTGTGCTCCTCAGCGCCCGCTCTTTCTCCCCGTCGCTCCACACGCCTGGGAGTCCCTTTCTTTCTCTCCACAAGCACGTGTGTTGACTTCGTCGCACATGTGCATCTGCACAAGCGTTGAGCTCAGCAGAGCGTGTCTCTTGACACTTGATGTGCGTTGGCTGTGTCTGCCTGCTCCAGTGAAGAGAGAAACGGGAAATCATCTTGGTAGAGGCAACAAAGCAAAAGCGAGGCAGGATTGACATCTGCTCAACAGAGACGGATTCCCTGCGCTGACACAGTTCACAGTTACACGAGAAGCAATCTGAGCGGTCCGTCGACCGGAGACGTGTTTCCCAAGAGGTCGTTTAGCGAGTGAACAGCAGTGTGCGCGACTTTCAGGAGTGTGCCTGGAAAGTGCCAGAATCACCAGGAGCATCTGTGCAAAAGCTGCTGCCTCTGTGACCGCATTGAGGCACGTTCGCGTGTCTGCGAGTATATAGACGGCTCTTTCGCGTTCACTCCGAGGGAAACGGTCCGCTATTGCTTCTGTGCGCACAGACGCGATTCCCTTGTCTCTTGCGAACACAGGGAACTCTGTGCATCCAAATCTACAGGCTAAGGACGCGTCTGCATATGTTTTGGTGAACAATCGAGTGTGCGTGTTCTGACAGCTGCCTCTATGCAGACGTCTCCACAGAGCCACTTCTGAATGCCCCGCAGCCCAGGACTGAATGGATACACTAACAAGTGCACCGGTGTGAGCAACCACATATGCAGAAGGACGTCTTTCATCTCACAGAAGCGCGAACGTCTTGGCGTTCAAGCACATGGCAGAAACAAGGTGTGAACAGATGAGCTGCTGCTATTTTCTCCGTTCGGCATGCTTCGTTGTAGCTCTCTTGCCGGTCGCCGGCTTAGCGGCTTGCTTTGCGCGACTAGCTCTGGGGAGAGAAGGAGATAGCGCCGGAAACCTCGCCTTTTGCCTTCTTCGGCGCTGGAACCTGGTTGCTGCGCCTTCTCTTTGTCCATGTGCACACACACGATTCCTCAGCGAAAACCATGCAGAAACCTTTCCACGAGCACCCAGGGATGTGCACCCAGCACCACGTGCACGCACACGCAGCTAGAGAAAAGCACCTACCTTTTCACACACTGATGCCTAAGCAAACGCGTGGCCACACACACGCACACATCCGCAAGCGCGCCTACTCCCATCTATTGAGGGAAAGACGGACGAGCTCTTTGGTTGCTCTTCACAGGCTTGTCCCTGATCTATAGCTGAGGGCAAACACTTGTGTGCTTGTGGGAGAGCCTGTGTCTTTCCTGGAAGCGTTTGGGAGTTTTGCTCAGACGCGTGTTTCCTCAAGTTCAAGAATCAAGATCTAGGATACCTGCAGACAGGTGCCTGTTTGTGTGGAGACAGTCTGTTTGAAACTGTGTTCCTCAGCGCCCGCTCTTTCTCCCCGTCGCTCCACACGCCTGGGAGTCCCTTTCTTTCTCTCCACAAGCACGTGTGTTGACTTCGTCGCACATGTGCATCTGCACAAGCGTTGAGCTCAGCAGAGCGTGTCTCTTGACACTTGATGTGCGTTGGCTGTGTCTGCCTGCTCCAGTGAAGAGAGAAACGGGAAATCATCTTGGTAGAGGCAACAAAGCAAAAGCGAGGCAGGATTGACATCTGCTCAACAGAGACGGATTCCCTGCGCTGACACAGTTCACAGTTACACGAGAAGCAATCTGAGCGGTCCGTCGACCGGAGACGTGTTTCCCAAGAGGTCGTTTAGCGAGTGAACAGCAGTGTGCGCGACTTTCAGGAGTGTGCCTGGAAAGTGCCAGAATCACCAGGAGCATCTGTGCAAAAGCTGCTGCCTCTGTGACCGCATTGAGGCACGTTCGCGTGTCTGCGAGTATATAGACGGCTCTTTCGCGTTCACTCCGAGGGAAACGGTCCGCTATTGCTTCTGTGCGCACAGACGCGATTCCCTTGTCTCTTGCGAACACAGGGAACTCTGTGCATCCAAATCTACAGGCTAAGGACGCGTCTGCATATGTTTTGGTGAACAATCGAGTGTGCGTGTTCTGACAGCTGCCTCTATGCAGACGTCTCCACAGAGCCACTTCTGAATGCCCCGCAGCCAGGACTGAATGGATACACTAACAAGTGCACCGGTTGTGAGCAACCACATATGCAGAAGGACGTCTTTCATCTCACAGAAGCGCGAACGTCTTGGCGTTCAAGCACATGGCAGAAACAAGGTGTGAACAGATGAGCTGCTGCTATTTTCTCCGTTCGGCATGCTTCGTTGTAGCTCTCTTGCCGGTCGCCGGCTTAGCGGCTTGCTTTGCGCGACTAGCTCTGGGGAGAGAAGGAGATAGCGCCGGAAACCTCGCCTTTTGCCTTCTTCGGCGCTGGAACCTGGTTGCTGCGCCTTCTCTTTGTCCATGTGCACACACACGATTCCTCAGCGAAAACCATGCAGAAACCTTTCCACGAGCACCCAGGGATGTGCACCCAGCACCACGTGCACGCACACGCAGCTAGAGAAAAGCACCTACCTTTTCACACACTGATGCCTAAGCAAACGCGTGGCCACACACACGCACACATCCGCAAGCGCGCCTACTCCCATCTATTGAGGGAAAGACGGACGAGCTCTTTGGTTGCTCTTCACAGGCTTGTCCCTGATCTATAGCTGAGGGCAAACACTTGTGTGCTTGTGGGAGAGCCTGTGTCTTTCCTGGAAGCGTTTGGGAGTTTTGCTCAGACGCGTGTTTCCTCAAGTTCAAGAATCAAGATCTAGGATACCTGCAGACAGGTGCCTGTTTGTGTGGAGACAGTCTGTTTGAAACTGTGTTCCTCAGCGCCCGCTCTTTCTCCCCGTCGCTCCACACGCCTGGGAGTCCCTTTCTTTCTCTCCACAAGCACGTGTGTTGACTTCGTCGCACATGTGCATCTGCACAAGCGTTGAGCTCAGCAGAGCGTGTCTCTTGACACTTGATGTGCGTTGGCTGTGTCTGCCTGCTCCAGTGAAGAGAGAAACGGGAAATCATCTTGGTAGAGGCAACAAAGCAAAAGCGAGGCAGGATTGACATCTGCTCAACAGAGACGGATTCCCTGCGCTGACACAGTTCACAGTTACACGAGAAGCAATCTGAGCGGTCCGTCGACCGGAGACGTGTTTCCCAAGAGGTCGTTTAGCGAGTGAACAGCAGTGTGCGCGACTTTCAGGAGTGTGCCTGGAAAGTGCCAGAATCACCAGGAGCATCTGTGCAAAAGCTGCTGCCTCTGTGACCGCATTGAGGCACGTTCGCGTGTCTGCGAGTATATAGACGGCTCTTTCGCGTTCACTCCGAGGGAAACGGTCCGCTATTGCTTCTGTGCGCACAGACGCGATTCCCTTGTCTCTTGCGAACACAGGGAACTCTGTGCATCCAAATCTACAGGCTAAGGACGCGTCTGCATATGTTTTGGTGAACAATCGAGTGTGCGTGTTCTGACAGCTGCCTCTATGCAGACGTCTCCACAGAGCCACTTCTGAATGCCCCGCAGCCCAGGACTGAATGGATACACTAACAAGTGCACCGGTGTGAGCAACCACATATGCAGAAGGACGTCTTTCATCTCACAGAAGCGCGAACGTCTTGGCGTTCAAGCACATGGCAGAAACAAGGTGTGAACAGATGAGCTGCTGCTATTTTCTCCGTTCGGCATGCTTCGTTGTAGCTCTCTTGCCGGTCGCCGGCTTAGCGGCTTGCTTTGCGCGACTAGCTCTGGGGAGAGAAGGAGATAGCGCCGGAAACCTCGCCTTTTGCCTTCTTCGGCGCTGGAACCTGGTTGCTGCGCCTTCTCTTTGTCCATGTGCACACACACGATTCCTCAGCGAAAACCATGCAGAAACCTTTCCACGAGCACCCAGGGATGTGCACCCAGCACCACGTGCACGCACACGCAGCTAGAGAAAAGCACCTACCTTTTCACACACTGAAGCCTAAGCAAACGCGTGGCCACACACACGCACACATCCGCAAGCGCGCCTACTCCCATCTATTGAGGGAAAGACGGACGAGCTCTTTGGTTGCTCTTCACAGGCTTGTCCCTGATCTATAGCTGAGGGCAAACACTTGTGTGCTTGTGGGAGAGCCTGTGTCTTTCCTGGAAGCGTTTGGGAGTTTTGCTCAGACGCGTGTTTCCTCAAGTTCAAGAATCAAGATCTAGGATACCTGCAGACAGGTGCCTGTTTGTGTGGAGACAGTCTGTTTGAAACTGTGTTCCTCAGCGCCCGCTCTTTCTCCCCGTCGCTCCACACGCCTGGGAGTCCCTTTCTTTCTCTCCACAAGCACGTGTGTTGACTTCGTCGCACATGTGCATCTGCACAAGCGTTGAGCTCAGCAGAGCGTGTCTCTTGACACTTGATGTGCGTTGGCTGTGTCTGCCTGCTCCAGTGAAGAGAGAAACGGGAAATCATCTTGGTAGAGGCAACAAAGCAAAAGCGAGGCAGGATTGACATCTGCTCAACAGAGACGGATTCCCTGCGCTGACACAGTTCACAGTTACACGAGAAGCAATCTGAGCGGTCCGTCGACCGGAGACGTGTTTCCCAAGAGGTCGTTTAGCGAGTGAACAGCAGTGTGCGCGACTTTCAGGAGTGTGCCTGGAAAGTGCCAGAATCACCAGGAGCATCTGTGCAAAAGCTGCTGCCTCTGTGACCGCATTGAGGCACGTTCGCGTGTCTGCGAGTATATAGACGGCTCTTTCGCGTTCACTCCGAGGGAAACGGTCCGCTATTGCTTCTGTGCGCACAGACGCGATTCCCTTGTCTCTTGCGAACACAGGGAACTCTGTGCATCCAAATCTACAGGCTAAGGACGCGTCTGCATATGTTTTGGTGAACAATCGAGTGTGCGTGTTCTGACAGCTGCCTCTATGCAGACGTCTCCACAGAGCCACTTCTGAATGCCCCGCAGCCCAGGACTGAATGGATACACTAACAAGTGCACCGGTGTGAGCAACCACATATGCAGAAGGACGTCTTTCATCTCACAGAAGCGCGAACGTCTTGGCGTTCAAGCACATGGCAGAAACAAGGTGTGAACAGATGAGCTGCTGCTATTTTCTCCGTTCGGCATGCTTCGTTGTAGCTCTCTTGCCGGTCGCCGGCTTAGCGGCTTGCTTTGCGCGACTAGCTCTGGGGAGAGAAGGAGATAGCGCCGGAAACCTCGCCTTTTGCCTTCTTCGGCGCTGGAACCTGGTTGCTGCGCCTTCTCTTTGTCCATGTGCACACACACGATTCCTCAGCGAAAACCATGCAGAAACCTTTCCACGAGCACCCAGGGATGTGCACCCAGCACCACGTGCACGCACACGCAGCTAGAGAAAAGCACCTACCTTTTCACACACTGAAGCCTAAGCAAACGCGTGGCCACACACACGCACACATCCGCAAGCGCGCCTACTCCCATCTATTGAGGGAAAGACGGACGAGCTCTTTGGTTGCTCTTCACAGGCTTGTCCCTGATCTATAGCTGAGGGCAAACACTTGTGTGCTTGTGGGAGAGCCTGTGTCTTTCCTGGAAGCGTTTGGGAGTTTTGCTCAGACGCGTGTTTCCTCAAGTTCAAGAATCAAGATCTAGGATACCTGCAGACAGGTGCCTGTTTGTGTGGAGACAGTCTGTTTGAAACTGTGTTCCTCAGCGCCCGCTCTTTCTCCCCGTCGCTCCACACGCCTGGGAGTCCCTTTCTTTCTCTCCACAAGCACGTGTGTTGACTTCGTCGCACATGTGCATCTGCACAAGCGTTGAGCTCAGCAGAGCGTGTCTCTTGACACTTGATGTGCGTTGGCTGTGTCTGCCTGCTCCAGTGAAGAGAGAAACGGGAAATCATCTTGGTAGAGGCAACAAAGCAAAAGCGAGGCAGGATTGACATCTGCTCAACAGAGACGGATTCCCTGCGCTGACACAGTTCACAGTTACACGAGAAGCAATCTGAGCGGTCCGTCGACCGGAGACGTGTTTCCCAAGAGGTCGTTTAGCGAGTGAACAGCAGTGTGCGCGACTTTCAGGAGTGTGCCTGGAAAGTGCCAGAATCACCAGGAGCATCTGTGCAAAAGCTGCTGCCTCTGTGACCGCATTGAGGCACGTTCGCGTGTCTGCGAGTATATAGACGGCTCTTTCGCGTTCACTCCGAGGGAAACGGTCCGCTATTGCTTCTGTGCGCACAGACGCGATTCCCTTGTCTCTTGCGAACACAGGGAACTCTGTGCATCCAAATCTACAGGCTAAGGACGCGTCTGCATATGTTTTGGTGAACAATCGAGTGTGCGTGTTCTGACAGCTGCCTCTATGCAGACGTCTCCACAGAGCCACTTCTGAATGCCCCGCAGCCCAGGACTGAATGGATACACTAACAAGTGCACCGGTGTGAGCAACCACATATGCAGAAGGACGTCTTTCATCTCACAGAAGCGCGAACGTCTTGGCGTTCAAGCACATGGCAGAAACAAGGTGTGAACAGATGAGCTGCTGCTATTTTCTCCGTTCGGCATGCTTCGTTGTAGCTCTCTTGCCGGTCGCCGGCTTAGCGGCTTGCTTTGCGCGACTAGCTCTGGGGAGAGAAGGAGATAGCGCCGGAAACCTCGCCTTTTGCCTTCTTCGGCGCTGGAACCTGGTTGCTGCGCCTTCTCTTTGTCCATGTGCACACACACGATTCCTCAGCGAAAACCATGCAGAAACCTTTCCACGAGCACCCAGGGATGTGCACCCAGCACCACGTGCACGCACACGCAGCTAGAGAAAAGCACCTACCTTTTCACACACTGATGCCTAAGCAAACGCGTGGCCACACACACGCACACATCCGCAAGCGCGCCTACTCCCATCTATTGAGGGAAAGACGGACGAGCTCTTTGGTTGCTCTTCACAGGCTTGTCCCTGATCTATAGCTGAGGGCAAACACTTGTGTGCTTGTGGGAGAGCCTGTGTCTTTCCTGGAAGCGTTTGGGAGTTTTGCTCAGACGCGTGTTTCCTCAAGTTCAAGAATCAAGATCTAGGATACCTGCAGACAGGTGCCTGTTTGTGTGGAGACAGTCTGTTTGAAACTGTGTTCCTCAGCGCCCGCTCTTTCTCCCCGTCGCTCCACACGCCTGGGAGTCCCTTTCTTTCTCTCCACAAGCACGTGTGTTGACTTCGTCGCACATGTGCATCTGCACAAGCGTTGAGCTCAGCAGAGCGTGTCTCTTGACACTTGATGTGCGTTGGCTGTGTCTGCCTGCTCCAGTGAAGAGAGAAACGGGAAATCATCTTGGTAGAGGCAACAAAGCAAAAGCGAGGCAGGATTGACATCTGCTCAACAGAGACGGATTCCCTGCGCTGACACAGTTCACAGTTACACGAGAAGCAATCTGAGCGGTCCGTCGACCGGAGACGTGTTTCCCAAGAGGTCGTTTAGCGAGTGAACAGCAGTGTGCGCGACTTTCAGGAGTGTGCCTGGAAAGTGCCAGAATCACCAGGAGCATCTGTGCAAAAGCTGCTGCCTCTGTGACCGCATTGAGGCACGTTCGCGTGTCTGCGAGTATATAGACGGCTCTTTCGCGTTCACTCCGAGGGAAACGGTCCGCTATTGCTTCTGTGCGCACAGACGCGATTCCCTTGTCTCTTGCGAACACAGGGAACTCTGTGCATCCAAATCTACAGGCTAAGGACGCGTCTGCATATGTTTTGGTGAACAATCGAGTGTGCGTGTTCTGACAGCTGCCTCTATGCAGACGTCTCCACAGAGCCACTTCTGAATGCCCCGCAGCCCAGGACTGAATGGATACACTAACAAGTGCACCGGTGTGAGCAACCACATATGCAGAAGGACGTCTTTCATCTCACAGAAGCGCGAACGTCTTGGCGTTCAAGCACATGGCAGAAACAAGGTGTGAACAGATGAGCTGCTGCTATTTTCTCCGTTCGGCATGCTTCGTTGTAGCTCTCTTGCCGGTCGCCGGCTTAGCGGCTTGCTTTGCGCGACTAGCTCTGGGGAGAGAAGGAGATAGCGCCGGAAACCTCGCCTTTTGCCTTCTTCGGCGCTGGAACCTGGTTGCTGCGCCTTCTCTTTGTCCATGTGCACACACACGATTCCTCAGCGAAAACCATGCAGAAACCTTTCCACGAGCACCCAGGGATGTGCACCCAGCACCACGTGCACGCACACGCAGCTAGAGAAAAGCACCTACCTTTTCACACACTGAAGCCTAAGCAAACGCGTGGCCACACACACGCACACATCCGCAAGCGCGCCTACTCCCATCTATTGAGGGAAAGACGGACGAGCTCTTTGGTTGCTCTTCACAGGCTTGTCCCTGATCTATAGCTGAGGGCAAACACTTGTGTGCTTGTGGGAGAGCCTGTGTCTTTCCTGGAAGCGTTTGGGAGTTTTGCTCAGACGCGTGTTTCCTCAAGTTCAAGAATCAAGATCTAGGATACCTGCAGACAGGTGCCTGTTTGTGTGGAGACAGTCTGTTTGAAACTGTGTTCCTCAGCGCCCGCTCTTTCTCCCCGTCGCTCCACACGCCTGGGAGTCCCTTTCTTTCTCTCCACAAGCACGTGTGTTGACTTCGTCGCACATGTGCATCTGCACAAGCGTTGAGCTCAGCAGAGCGTGTCTCTTGACACTTGATGTGCGTTGGCTGTGTCTGCCTGCTCCAGTGAAGAGAGAAACGGGAAATCATCTTGGTAGAGGCAACAAAGCAAAGGCGAGGCAGGATTGACATCTGCTCAACAGAGACGGATTCCCTGCGCTGACACAGTTCACAGTTACACGAGAAGCAATCTGAGCGGTCCGTCGACCGGAGACGTGTTTCCCAAGAGGTCGTTTAGCGAGTGAACAGCAGTGTGCGCGACTTTCAGGAGTGTGCCTGGAAAGTGCCAGAATCACCAGGAGCATCTGTGCAAAAGCTGCTGCCTCTGTGACCGCATTGAGGCACGTTCGCGTGTCTGCGAGTATATAGACGGCTCTTTCGCGTTCACTCCGAGGGAAACGGTCCGCTATTGCTTCTGTGCGCACAGACGCGATTCCCTTGTCTCTTGCGAACACAGGGAACTCTGTGCATCCAAATCTACAGGCTAAGGACGCGTCTGCATATGTTTTGGTGAACAATCGAGTGTGCGTGTTCTGACAGCTGCCTCTATGCAGACGTCTCCACAGAGCCACTTCTGAATGCCCCGCAGCCCAGGACTGAATGGATACACTAACAAGTGCACCGGTGTGAGCAACCACATATGCAGAAGGACGTCTTTCATCTCACAGAAGCGCGAACGTCTTGGCGTTCAAGCACATGGCAGAAACAAGGTGTGAACAGATGAGCTGCTGCTATTTTCTCCGTTCGGCATGCTTCGTTGTAGCTCTCTTGCCGGTCGCCGGCTTAGCGGCTTGCTTTGCGCGACTAGCTCTGGGGAGAGAAGGAGATAGCGCCGGAAACCTCGCCTTTTGCCTTCTTCGGCGCTGGAACCTGGTTGCTGCGCCTTCTCTTTGTCCATGTGCACACACACGATTCCTCAGCGAAAACCATGCAGAAACCTTTCCACGAGCACCCAGGGATGTGCACCCAGCACCACGTGCACGCACACGCAGCTAGAGAAAAGCACCTACCTTTTCACACACTGAAGCCTAAGCAAACGCGTGGCCACACACACGCACACATCCGCAAGCGCGCCTACTCCCATCTATTGAGGGAAAGACGGACGAGCTCTTTGGTTGCTCTTCACAGGCTTGTCCCTGATCTATAGCTGAGGGCAAACACTTGTGTGCTTGTGGGAGAGCCTGTGTCTTTCCTGGAAGCGTTTGGGAGTTTTGCTCAGACGCGTGTTTCCTCAAGTTCAAGAATCAAGATCTAGGATACCTGCAGACAGGTGCCTGTTTGTGTGGAGACAGTCTGTTTGAAACTGTGTTCCTCAGCGCCCGCTCTTTCTCCCCGTCGCTCCACACGCCTGGGAGTCCCTTTCTTTCTCTCCACAAGCACGTGTGTTGACTTCGTCGCACATGTGCATCTGCACAAGCGTTGAGCTCAGCAGAGCGTGTCTCTTGACACTTGATGTGCGTTGGCTGTGTCTGCCTGCTCCAGTGAAGAGAGAAACGGGAAATCATCTTGGTAGAGGCAACAAAGCAAAGGCGAGGCAGGATTGACATCTGCTCAACAGAGACGGATTCCCTGCGCTGACACAGTTCACAGTTACACGAGAAGCAATCTGAGCGGTCCGTCGACCGGAGACGTGTTTCCCAAGAGGTCGTTTAGCGAGTGAACAGCAGTGTGCGCGACTTTCAGGAGTGTGCCTGGAAAGTGCCAGAATCACCAGGAGCATCTGTGCAAAAGCTGCTGCCTCTGTGACCGCATTGAGGCACGTTCGCGTGTCTGCGAGTATATAGACGGCTCTTTCGCGTTCACTCCGAGGGAAACGGTCCGCTATTGCTTCTGTGCGCACAGACGCGATTCCCTTGTCTCTTGCGAACACAGGGAACTCTGTGCATCCAAATCTACAGGCTAAGGACGCGTCTGCATATGTTTTGGTGAACAATCGAGTGTGCGTGTTCTGACAGCTGCCTCTATGCAGACGTCTCCACAGAGCCACTTCTGAATGCCCCGCAGCCCAGGACTGAATGGATACACTAACAAGTGCACCGGTGTGAGCAACCACATATGCAGAAGGACGTCTTTCATCTCACAGAAGCGCGAACGTCTTGGCGTTCAAGCACATGGCAGAAACAAGGTGTGAACAGATGAGCTGCTGCTATTTTCTCCGTTCGGCATGCTTCGTTGTAGCTCTCTTGCCGGTCGCCGGCTTAGCGGCTTGCTTTGCGCGACTAGCTCTGGGGAGAGAAGGAGATAGCGCCGGAAACCTCGCCTTTTGCCTTCTTCGGCGCTGGAACCTGGTTGCTGCGCCTTCTCTTTGTCCATGTGCACACACACGATTCCTCAGCGAAAACCATGCAGAAACCTTTCCACGAGCACCCAGGGATGTGCACCCAGCACCACGTGCACGCACACGCAGCTAGAGAAAAGCACCTACCTTTTCACACACTGATGCCTAAGCAAACGCGTGGCCACACACACGCACACATCCGCAAGCGCGCCTACTCCCATCTATTGAGGGAAAGACGGACGAGCTCTTTGGTTGCTCTTCACAGGCTTGTCCCTGATCTATAGCTGAGGGCAAACACTTGTGTGCTTGTGGGAGAGCCTGTGTCTTTCCTGGAAGCGTTTGGGAGTTTTGCTCAGACGCGTGTTTCCTCAAGTTCAAGAATCAAGATCTAGGATACCTGCAGACAGGTGCCTGTTTGTGTGGAGACAGTCTGTTTGAAACTGTGTTCCTCAGCGCCCGCTCTTTCTCCCCGTCGCTCCACACGCCTGGGAGTCCCTTTCTTTCTCTCCACAAGCACGTGTGTTGACTTCGTCGCACATGTGCATCTGCACAAGCGTTGAGCTCAGCAGAGCGTGTCTCTTGACACTTGATGTGCGTTGGCTGTGTCTGCCTGCTCCAGTGAAGAGAGAAACGGGAAATCATCTTGGTAGAGGCAACAAAGCAAAGGCGAGGCAGGATTGACATCTGCTCAACAGAGACGGATTCCCTGCGCTGACACAGTTCACAGTTACACGAGAAGCAATCTGAGCGGTCCGTCGACCGGAGACGTGTTTCCCAAGAGGTCGTTTAGCGAGTGAACAGCAGTGTGCGCGACTTTCAGGAGTGTGCCTGGAAAGTGCCAGAATCACCAGGAGCATCTGTGCAAAAGCTGCTGCCTCTGTGACCGCATTGAGGCACGTTCGCGTGTCTGCGAGTATATAGACGGCTCTTTCGCGTTCACTCCGAGGGAAACGGTCCGCTATTGCTTCTGTGCGCACAGACGCGATTCCCTTGTCTCTTGCGAACACAGGGAACTCTGTGCATCCAAATCTACAGGCTAAGGACGCGTCTGCATATGTTTTGGTGAACAATCGAGTGTGCGTGTTCTGACAGCTGCCTCTATGCAGACGTCTCCACAGAGCCACTTCTGAATGCCCCGCAGCCCAGGACTGAATGGATACACTAACAAGTGCACCGGTGTGAGCAACCACATATGCAGAAGGACGTCTTTCATCTCACAGAAGCGCGAACGTCTTGGCGTTCAAGCACATGGCAGAAACAAGGTGTGAACAGATGAGCTGCTGCTATTTTCTCCGTTCGGCATGCTTCGTTGTAGCTCTCTTGCCGGTCGCCGGCTTAGCGGCTTGCTTTGCGCGACTAGCTCTGGGGAGAGAAGGAGATAGCGCCGGAAACCTCGCCTTTTGCCTTCTTCGGCGCTGGAACCTGGTTGCTGCGCCTTCTCTTTGTCCATGTGCACACACACGATTCCTCAGCGAAAACCATGCAGAAACCTTTCCACGAGCACCCAGGGATGTGCACCCAGCACCACGTGCACGCACACGCAGCTAGAGAAAAGCACCTACCTTTTCACACACTGATGCCTAAGCAAACGCGTGGCCACACACACGCACACATCCGCAAGCGCGCCTACTCCCATCTACTGAGAGAAAGACGGACGAGCTCTTTGGTTGCTCTTCACAGGCTTGTCCCTGATCTATAGCTGAGGGCAAACACTTGTGTGCTTGTGGGAGAGCCTGTGTCTTTCCTGGAAGCGTTTGGGAGTTTTGCTCAGACGCGTGTTTCCTCAAGTTCAAGAATCAAGATCTAGGATACCTGCAGACAGGTGCCTGTTTGTGTGGAGACAGTCTGTTTGAAACTGTGCTCCTCAGCGCCCGCTCTTTCTCCCCGTCGCTCCACACGCCTGGGAGTCCCTTTCTTTCTCTCCACAAGCACGTGTGTTGACTTCGTCGCACATGTGCATCTGCACAAGCGTTGAGCTCAGCAGAGCGTGTCTCTTGACACTTGATGTGCGTTGGCTGTGTCTGCCTGCTCCAGTGAAGAGAGAAACGGGAAATCATCTTGGTAGAGGCAACAAAGCAAAAGCGAGGCAGGATTGACATCTGCTCAACAGAGACGGATTCCCTGCGCTGACACAGTTCACAGTTACACGAGAAGCAATCTGAGCGGTCCGTCGACCGGAGACGTGTTTCCCAAGAGGTCGTTTAGCGAGTGAACAGCAGTGTGCGCGACTTTCAGGAGTGTGCCTGGAAAGTGCCAGAATCACCAGGAGCATCTGTGCAAAAGCTGCTGCCTCTGTGAGCGCATTGAGGCACGTTCGCGTGTCTGCGAGTATATAGACGGCTCTTTCGCGTTCACTCCGAGGGAAACGGTCCGCTATTGCTTCTGTGCGCACAGACGCGATTCCCTTGTCTCTTGCGAACACAGGGAACTCTGTGCATCCAAATCTACAGGCTAAGGACGCGTCTGCATATGTTTTGGTGAACAATCGAGTGTGCGTGTTCTGACAGCTGCCTCTATGCAGACGTCTCCACAGAGCCACTTCTGAATGCCCCGCAGCCCAGGACTGAATGGATACACTAACAAGTGCACCGGTGTGAGCAACCACATATGCAGAAGGACGTCTTTCATCTCACAGAAGCGCGAACGTCTTGGCGTTCAAGCACATGGCAGAAACAAGGTGTGAACAGATGAGCTGCTGCTATTTTCTCCGTTCGGCATGCTTCGTTGTAGCTCTCTTGCCGGTCGCCGGCTTAGCGGCTTGCTTTGCGCGACTAGCTCTGGGGAGAGAAGGAGATAGCGCCGGAAACCTCGCCTTTTGCCTTCTTCGGCGCTGGAACCTGGTTGCTGCGCCTTCTCTTTGTCCATGTGCACACACACGATTCCTCAGCGAAAACCATGCAGAAACCTTTCCACGAGCACCCAGGGATGTGCACCCAGCACCACGTGCACGCACACGCAGCTAGAGAAAAGCACCTACCTTTTCACACACTGATGCCTAAGCAAACGCGTGGCCACACACACGCACACATCCGCAAGCGCGCCTACTCCCATCTATTGAGGGAAAGACGGACGAGCTCTTTGGTTGCTCTTCACAGGCTTGTCCCTGATCTATAGCTGAGGGCAAACACTTGTGTGCTTGTGGGAGAGCCTGTGTCTTTCCTGGAAGCGTTTGGGAGTTTTGCTCAGACGCGTGTTTCCTCAAGTTCAAGAATCAAGATCTAGGATACCTGCAGACAGGTGCCTGTTTGTGTGGAGACAGTCTGTTTGAAACTGTGTTCCTCAGCGCCCGCTCTTTCTCCCCGTCGCTCCACACGCCTGGGAGTCCCTTTCTTTCTCTCCACAAGCACGTGTGTTGACTTCGTCGCACATGTGCATCTGCACAAGCGTTGAGCTCAGCAGAGCGTGTCTCTTGACACTTGATGTGCGTTGGCTGTGTCTGCCTGCTCCAGTGAAGAGAGAAACGGGAAATCATCTTGGTAGAGGCAACAAAGCAAAAGCGAGGCAGGATTGACATCTGCTCAACAGAGACGGATTCCCTGCGCTGACACAGTTCACAGTTACACGAGAAGCAATCTGAGCGGTCCGTCGACCGGAGACGTGTTTCCCAAGAGGTCGTTTAGCGAGTGAACAGCAGTGTGCGCGACTTTCAGGAGTGTGCCTGGAAAGTGCCAGAATCACCAGGAGCATCTGTGCAAAAGCTGCTGCCTCTGTGACCGCATTGAGGCACGTTCGCGTGTCTGCGAGTATATAGACGGCTCTTTCGCGTTCACTCCGAGGGAAACGGTCCGCTATTGCTTCTGTGCGCACAGACGCGATTCCCTTGTCTCTTGCGAACACAGGGAACTCTGTGCATCCAAATCTACAGGCTAAGGACGCGTCTGCATATGTTTTGGTGAACAATCGAGTGTGCGTGTTCTGACAGCTGCCTCTATGCAGACGTCTCCACAGAGCCACTTCTGAATGCCCCGCAGCCCAGGACTGAATGGATACACTAACAAGTGCACCGGTGTGAGCAACCACATATGCAGAAGGACGTCTTTCATCTCACAGAAGCGCGAACGTCTTGGCGTTCAAGCACATGGCAGAAACAAGGTGTGAACAGATGAGCTGCTGCTATTTTCTCCGTTCGGCATGCTTCGTTGTAGCTCTCTTGCCGGTCGCCGGCTTAGCGGCTTGCTTTGCGCGACTAGCTCTGGGGAGAGAAGGAGATAGCGCCGGAAACCTCGCCTTTTGCCTTCTTCGGCGCTGGAACCTGGTTGCTGCGCCTTCTCTTTGTCCATGTGCACACACACGATTCCTCAGCGAAAACCATGCAGAAACCTTTCCACGAGCACCCAGGGATGTGCACCCAGCACCACGTGCACGCACACGCAGCTAGAGAAAAGCACCTACCTTTTCACACACTGATGCCTAAGCAAACGCGTGGCCACACACACGCACACATCCGCAAGCGCGCCTACTCCCATCTACTGAGAGAAAGACGGACGAGCTCTTTGGTTGCTCTTCACAGGCTTGTCCCTGATCTATAGCTGAGGGCAAACACTTGTGTGCTTGTGGGAGAGCCTGTGTCTTTCCTGGAAGCGTTTGGGAGTTTTGCTCAGACGCGTGTTTCCTCAAGTTCAAGAATCAAGATCTAGGATACCTGCAGACAGGTGCCTGTTTGTGTGGAGACAGTCTGTTTGAAACTGTGTTCCTCAGCGCCCGCTCTTTCTCCCCGTCGCTCCACACGCCTGGGAGTCCCTTTCTTTCTCTCCACAAGCACGTGTGTTGACTTCGTCGCACATGTGCATCTGCACAAGCGTTGAGCTCAGCAGAGCGTGTCTCTTGACACTTGATGTGCGTTGGCTGTGTCTGCCTGCTCCAGTGAAGAGAGAAACGGGAAATCATCTTGGTAGAGGCAACAAAGCAAAAGCGAGGCAGGATTGACATCTGCTCAACAGAGACGGATTCCCTGCGCTGACACAGTTCACAGTTACACGAGAAGCAATCTGAGCGGTCCGTCGACCGGAGACGTGTTTCCCAAGAGGTCGTTTAGCGAGTGAACAGCAGTGTGCGCGACTTTCAGGAGTGTGCCTGGAAAGTGCCAGAATCACCAGGAGCATCTGTGCAAAAGCTGCTGCCTCTGTGACCGCATTGAGGCACGTTCGCGTGTCTGCGAGTATATAGACGGCTCTTTCGCGTTCACTCCGAGGGAAACGGTCCGCTATTGCTTCTGTGCGCACAGACGCGATTCCCTTGTCTCTTGCGAACACAGGGAACTCTGTGCATCCAAATCTACAGGCTAAGGACGCGTCTGCATATGTTTTGGTGAACAATCGAGTGTGCGTGTTCTGACAGCTGCCTCTATGCAGACGTCTCCACAGAGCCACTTCTGAATGCCCCGCAGCCCAGGACTGAATGGATACACTAACAAGTGCACCGGTGTGAGCAACCACATATGCAGAAGGACGTCTTTCATCTCACAGAAGCGCGAACGTCTTGGCGTTCAAGCACATGGCAGAAACAAGGTGTGAACAGATGAGCTGCTGCTATTTTCTCCGTTCGGCATGCTTCGTTGTAGCTCTCTTGCCGGTCGCCGGCTTAGCGGCTTGCTTTGCGCGACTAGCTCTGGGGAGAGAAGGAGATAGCGCCGGAAACCTCGCCTTTTGCCTTCTTCGGCGCTGGAACCTGGTTGCTGCGCCTTCTCTTTGTCCATGTGCACACACACGATTCCTCAGCGAAAACCATGCAGAAACCTTTCCACGAGCACCCAGGGATGTGCACCCAGCACCACGTGCACGCACACGCAGCTAGAGAAAAGCACCTACCTTTTCACACACTGATGCCTAAGCAAACGCGTGGCCACACACACGCACACATCCGCAAGCGCGCCTACTCCCATCTATTGAGGGAAAGACGGACGAGCTCTTTGGTTGCTCTTCACAGGCTTGTCCCTGATCTATAGCTGAGGGCAAACACTTGTGTGCTTGTGGGAGAGCCTGTGTCTTTCCTGGAAGCGTTTGGGAGTTTTGCTCAGACGCGTGTTTCCTCAAGTTCAAGAATCAAGATCTAGGATACCTGCAGACAGGTGCCTGTTTGTGTGGAGACAGTCTGTTTGAAACTGTGTTCCTCAGCGCCCGCTCTTTCTCCCCGTCGCTCCACACGCCTGGGAGTCCCTTTCTTTCTCTCCACAAGCACGTGTGTTGACTTCGTCGCACATGTGCATCTGCACAAGCGTTGAGCTCAGCAGAGCGTGTCTCTTGACACTTGATGTGCGTTGGCTGTGTCTGCCTGCTCCAGTGAAGAGAGAAACGGGAAATCATCTTGGTAGAGGCAACAAAGCAAAGGCGAGGCAGGATTGACATCTGCTCAACAGAGACGGATTCCCTGCGCTGACACAGTTCACAGTTACACGAGAAGCAATCTGAGCGGTCCGTCGACCGGAGACGTGTTTCCCAAGAGGTCGTTTAGCGAGTGAACAGCAGTGTGCGCGACTTTCAGGAGTGTGCCTGGAAAGTGCCAGAATCACCAGGAGCATCTGTGCAAAAGCTGCTGCCTCTGTGACCGCATTGAGGCACGTTCGCGTGTCTGCGAGTATATAGACGGCTCTTTCGCGTTCACTCCGAGGGAAACGGTCCGCTATTGCTTCTGTGCGCACAGACGCGATTCCCTTGTCTCTTGCGAACACAGGGAACTCTGTGCATCCAAATCTACAGGCTAAGGACGCGTCTGCATATGTTTTGGTGAACAATCGAGTGTGCGTGTTCTGACAGCTGCCTCTATGCAGACGTCTCCACAGAGCCACTTCTGAATGCCCCGCAGCCCAGGACTGAATGGATACACTAACAAGTGCACCGGTGTGAGCAACCACATATGCAGAAGGACGTCTTTCATCTCACAGAAGCGCGAACGTCTTGGCGTTCAAGCACATGGCAGAAACAAGGTGTGAACAGATGAGCTGCTGCTATTTTCTCCGTTCGGCATGCTTCGTTGTAGCTCTCTTGCCGGTCGCCGGCTTAGCGGCTTGCTTTGCGCGACTAGCTCTGGGGAGAGAAGGAGATAGCGCCGGAAACCTCGCCTTTTGCCTTCTTCGGCGCTGGAACCTGGTTGCTGCGCCTTCTCTTTGTCCATGTGCACACACACGATTCCTCAGCGAAAACCATGCAGAAACCTTTCCACGAGCACCCAGGGATGTGCACCCAGCACCACGTGCACGCACACGCAGCTAGAGAAAAGCACCTACCTTTTCACACACTGATGCCTAAGCAAACGCGTGGCCACACACACGCACACATCCGCAAGCGCGCCTACTCCCATCTACTGAGAGAAAGACGGACGAGCTCTTTGGTTGCTCTTCACAGGCTTGTCCCTGATCTATAGCTGAGGGCAAACACTTGTGTGCTTGTGGGAGAGCCTGTGTCTTTCCTGGAAGCGTTTGGGAGTTTTGCTCAGACGCGTGTTTCCTCAAGTTCAAGAATCAAGATCTAGGATACCTGCAGACAGGTGCCTGTTTGTGTGGAGACAGTCTGTTTGAAACTGTGCTCCTCAGCGCCCGCTCTTTCTCCCCGTCGCTCCACACGCCTGGGAGTCCCTTTCTTTCTCTCCACAAGCACGTGTGTTGACTTCGTCGCACATGTGCATCTGCACAAGCGTTGAGCTCAGCAGAGCGTGTCTCTTGACACTTGATGTGCGTTGGCTGTGTCTGCCTGCTCCAGTGAAGAGAGAAACGGGAAATCATCTTGGTAGAGGCAACAAAGCAAAAGCGAGGCAGGATTGACATCTGCTCAACAGAGACGGATTCCCTGCGCTGACACAGTTCACAGTTACACGAGAAGCAATCTGAACGGTCCGTCGACCGGAGACGTGTTTCCCAAGAGGTCGTTTAGCGAGTGAACAGCAGTGTGCGCGACTTTCAGGAGTGTGCCTGGAAAGTGCCAGAATCACCAGGAGCATCTGTGCAAAAGCTGCTGCCTCTGTGACCGCATTGAGGCACGTTCGCGTGTCTGCGAGTATATAGACGGCTCTTTCGCGTTCACTCCGAGGGAAACGGTCCGCTATTGCTTCTGTGCGCACAGACGCGATTCCCTTGTCTCTTGCGAACACAGGGAACTCTGTGCATCCAAATCTACAGGCTAAGGACGCGTCTGCATATGTTTTGGTGAACAATCGAGTGTGCGTGTTCTGACAGCTGCCTCTATGCAGACGTCTCCACAGAGCCACTTCTGAATGCCCCGCAGCCCAGGACTGAATGGATACACTAACAAGTGCACCGGTGTGAGCAACCACATATGCAGAAGGACGTCTTTCATCTCACAGAAGCGCGAACGTCTTGGCGTTCAAGCACATGGCAGAAACAAGGTGTGAACAGATGAGCTGCTGCTATTTTCTCCGTTCGGCATGCTTCGTTGTAGCTCTCTTGCCGGTCGCCGGCTTAGCGGCTTGCTTTGCGCGACTAGCTCTGGGGAGAGAAGGAGATAGCGCCGGAAACCTCGCCTTTTGCCTTCTTCGGCGCTGGAACCTGGTTGCTGCGCCTTCTCTTTGTCCATGTGCACACACACGATTCCTCAGCGAAAACCATGCAGAAACCTTTCCACGAGCACCCAGGGATGTGCACCCAGCACCACGTGCACGCACACGCAGCTAGAGAAAAGCACCTACCTTTTCACACACTGATGCCTAAGCAAACGCGTGGCCACACACACGCACACATCCGCAAGCGCGCCTACTCCCATCTATTGAGGGAAAGACGGACGAGCTCTTTGGTTGCTCTTCACAGGCTTGTCCCTGATCTATAGCTGAGGGCAAACACTTGTGTGCTTGTGGGAGAGCCTGTGTCTTTCCTGGAAGCGTTTGGGAGTTTTGCTCAGACGCGTGTTTCCTCAAGTTCAAGAATCAAGATCTAGGATACCTGCAGACAGGTGCCTGTTTGTGTGGAGACAGTCTGTTTGAAACTGTGCTCCTCAGCGCCCGCTCTTTCTCCCCGTCGCTCCACACGCCTGGGAGTCCCTTTCTTTCTCTCCACAAGCACGTGTGTTGACTTCGTCGCACATGTGCATCTGCACAAGCGTTGAGCTCAGCAGAGCGTGTCTCTTGACACTTGATGTGCGTTGGCTGTGTCTGCCTGCTCCAGTGAAGAGAGAAACGGGAAATCATCTTGGTAGAGGCAACAAAGCAAAAGCGAGGCAGGATTGACATCTGCTCAACAGAGACGGATTCCCTGCGCTGACACAGTTCACAGTTACACGAGAAGCAATCTGAGCGGTCCGTCGACCGGAGACGTGTTTCCCAAGAGGTCGTTTAGCGAGTGAACAGCAGTGTGCGCGACTTTCAGGAGTGTGCCTGGAAAGTGCCAGAATCACCAGGAGCATCTGTGCAAAAGCTGCTGCCTCTGTGACCGCATTGAGGCACGTTCGCGTGTCTGCGAGTATATAGACGGCTCTTTCGCGTTCACTCCGAGGGAAACGGTCCGCTATTGCTTCTGTGCGCACAGACGCGATTCCCTTGTCTCTTGCGAACACAGGGAACTCTGTGCATCCAAATCTACAGGCTAAGGACGCGTCTGCATATGTTTTGGTGAACAATCGAGTGTGCGTGTTCTGACAGCTGCCTCTATGCAGACGTCTCCACAGAGCCACTTCTGAATGCCCCGCAGCCCAGGACTGAATGGATACACTAACAAGTGCACCGGTGTGAGCAACCACATATGCAGAAGGACGTCTTTCATCTCACAGAAGCGCGAACGTCTTGGCGTTCAAGCACATGGCAGAAACAAGGTGTGAACAGATGAGCTGCTGCTATTTTCTCCGTTCGGCATGCTTCGTTGTAGCTCTCTTGCCGGTCGCCGGCTTAGCGGCTTGCTTTGCGCGACTAGCTCTGGGGAGAGAAGGAGATAGCGCCGGAAACCTCGCCTTTTGCCTTCTTCGGCGCTGGAACCTGGTTGCTGCGCCTTCTCTTTGTCCATGTGCACACACACGATTCCTCAGCGAAAACCATGCAGAAACCTTTCCACGAGCACCCAGGGATGTGCACCCAGCACCACGTGCACGCACACGCAGCTAGAGAAAAGCACCTACCTTTTCACACACTGATGCCTAAGCAAACGCGTGGCCACACACACGCACACATCCGCAAGCGCGCCTACTCCCATCTACTGAGGGAAAGACGGACGAGCTCTTTGGTTGCTCTTCACAGGCTTGTCCCTGATCTATAGCTGAGGGCAAACACTTGTGTGCTTGTGGGAGAGCCTGTGTCTTTCCTGGAAGCGTTTGGGAGTTTTGCTCAGACGCGTGTTTCCTCAAGTTCAAGAATCAAGATCTAGGATACCTGCAGACAGGTGCCTGTTTGTGTGGAGACAGTCTGTTTGAAACTGTGCTCCTCAGCGCCCGCTCTTTCTCCCCGTCGCTCCACACGCCTGGGAGTCCCTTTCTTTCTCTCCACAAGCACGTGTGTTGACTTCGTCGCACATGTGCATCTGAACAAGCGTTGAGCTCAGCAGAGCGTGTCTCTTGACACTTGATGTGCGTTGGCTGTGTCTGCCTGCTCCAGTGAAGAGAGAAACGGGAAATCATCTTGGTAGAGGCAACAAAGCAAAAGCGAGGCAGGATTGACATCTGCTCAACAGAGACGGATTCCCTGCGCTGACACAGTTCACAGTTACACGAGAAGCAATCTGAGCGGTCCGTCGACCGGAGACGTGTTTCCCAAGAGGTCGTTTAGCGAGTGAACAGCAGTGTGCGCGACTTTCAGGAGTGTGCCTGGAAAGTGCCAGAATCACCAGGAGCATCTGTGCAAAAGCTGCTGCCTCTGTGACCGCATTGAGGCACGTTCGCGTGTCTGCGAGTATATAGACGGCTCTTTCGCGTTCACTCCGAGGGAAACGGTCCGCTATTGCTTCTGTGCGCACAGACGCGATTCCCTTGTCTCTTGCGAACACAGGGAACTCTGTGCATCCAAATCTACAGGCTAAGGACGCGTCTGCATATGTTTTGGTGAACAATCGAGTGTGCGTGTTCTGACAGCTGCCTCTATGCAGACGTCTCCACAGAGCCACTTCTGAATGCCCCGCAGCCCAGGACTGAATGGATACACTAACAAGTGCACCGGTGTGAGCAACCACATATGCAGAAGGACGTCTTTCATCTCACAGAAGCGCGAACGTCTTGGCGTTCAAGCACATGGCAGAAACAAGGTGTGAACAGATGAGCTGCTGCTATTTTCTCCGTTCGGCATGCTTCGTTGTAGCTCTCTTGCCGGTCGCCGGCTTAGCGGCTTGCTTTGCGCGACTAGCTCTGGGGAGAGAAGGAGATAGCGCCGGAAACCTCGCCTTTTGCCTTCTTCGGCGCTGGAACCTGGTTGCTGCGCCTTCTCTTTGTCCATGTGCACACACACGATTCCTCAGCGAAAACCATGCAGAAACCTTTCCACGAGCACCCAGGGATGTGCACCCAGCACCACGTGCACGCACACGCAGCTAGAGAAAAGCACCTACCTTTTCACACACTGAAGCCTAAGCAAACGCGTGGCCACACACACGCACACATCCGCAAGCGCGCCTACTCCCATCTATTGAGGGAAAGACGGACGAGCTCTTTGGTTGCTCTTCACAGGCTTGTCCCTGATCTATAGCTGAGGGCAAACACTTGTGTGCTTGTGGGAGAGCCTGTGTCTTTCCTGGAAGCGTTTGGGAGTTTTGCTCAGACGCGTGTTTCCTCAAGTTCAAGAATCAAGATCTAGGATACCTGCAGACAGGTGCCTGTTTGTGTGGAGACAGTCTGTTTGAAACTGTGCTCCTCAGCGCCCGCTCTTTCTCCCCGTCGCTCCACACGCCTGGGAGTCCCTTTCTTTCTCTCCACAAGCACGTGTGTTGACTTCGTCGCACATGTGCATCTGAACAAGCGTTGAGCTCAGCAGAGCGTGTCTCTTGACACTTGATGTGCGTTGGCTGTGTCTGCCTGCTCCAGTGAAGAGAGAAACGGGAAATCATCTTGGTAGAGGCAACAAAGCAAAAGCGAGGCAGGATTGACATCTGCTCAACAGAGACGGATTCCCTGCGCTGACACAGTTCACAGTTACACGAGAAGCAATCTGAGCGGTCCGTCGACCGGAGACGTGTTTCCCAAGAGGTCGTTTAGCGAGTGAACAGCAGTGTGCGCGACTTTCAGGAGTGTGCCTGGAAAGTGCCAGAATCACCAGGAGCATCTGTGCAAAAGCTGCTGCCTCTGTGAGCGCATTGAGGCACGTTCGCGTGTCTGCGAGTATATAGACGGCTCTTTCGCGTTCACTCCGAGGGAAACGGTCCGCTATTGCTTCTGTGCGCACAGACGCGATTCCCTTGTCTCTTGCGAACACAGGGAACTCTGTGCATCCAAATCTACAGGCTAAGGACGCGTCTGCATATGTTTTGGTGAACAATCGAGTGTGCGTGTTCTGACAGCTGCCTCTATGCAGACGTCTCCACAGAGCCACTTCTGAATGCCCCGCAGCCCAGGACTGAATGGATACACTAACAAGTGCACCGGTGTGAGCAACCACATATGCAGAAGGACGTCTTTCATCTCACAGAAGCGCGAACGTCTTGGCGTTCAAGCACATGGCAGAAACAAGGTGTGAACAGATGAGCTGCTGCTATTTTCTCCGTTCGGCATGCTTCGTTGTAGCTCTCTTGCCGGTCGCCGGCTTAGCGGCTTGCTTTGCGCGACTAGCTCTGGGGAGAGAAGGAGATAGCGCCGGAAACCTCGCCTTTTGCCTTCTTCGGCGCTGGAACCTGGTTGCTGCGCCTTCTCTTTGTCCATGTGCACACACACGATTCCTCAGCGAAAACCATGCAGAAACCTTTCCACGAGCACCCAGGGATGTGCACCCAGCACCACGTGCACGCACACGCAGCTAGAGAAAAGCACCTACCTTTTCACACACTGAAGCCTAAGCAAACGCGTGGCCACACACACGCACACATCCGCAAGCGCGCCTACTCCCATCTATTGAGGGAAAGACGGACGAGCTCTTTGGTTGCTCTTCACAGGCTTGTCCCTGATCTATAGCTGAGGGCAAACACTTGTGTGCTTGTGGGAGAGCCTGTGTCTTTCCTGGAAGCGTTTGGGAGTTTTGCTCAGACGCGTGTTTCCTCAAGTTCAAGAATCAAGATCTAGGATACCTGCAGACAGGTGCCTGTTTGTGTGGAGACAGTCTGTTTGAAACTGTGTTCCTCAGCGCCCGCTCTTTCTCCCCGTCGCTCCACACGCCTGGGAGTCCCTTTCTTTCTCTCCACAAGCACGTGTGTTGACTTCGTCGCACATGTGCATCTGCACAAGCGTTGAGCTCAGCAGAGCGTGTCTCTTGACACTTGATGTGCGTTGGCTGTGTCTGCCTGCTCCAGTGAAGAGAGAAACGGGAAATCATCTTGGTAGAGGCAACAAAGCAAAGGCGAGGCAGGATTGACATCTGCTCAACAGAGACGGATTCCCTGCGCTGACACAGTTCACAGTTACACGAGAAGCAATCTGAGCGGTCCGTCGACCGGAGACGTGTTTCCCAAGAGGTCGTTTAGCGAGTGAACAGCAGTGTGCGCGACTTTCAGGAGTGTGCCTGGAAAGTGCCAGAATCACCAGGAGCATCTGTGCAAAAGCTGCTGCCTCTGTGACCGCATTGAGGCACGTTCGCGTGTCTGCGAGTATATAGACGGCTCTTTCGCGTTCACTCCGAGGGAAACGGTCCGCTATTGCTTCTGTGCGCACAGACGCGATTCCCTTGTCTCTTGCGAACACAGGGAACTCTGTGCATCCAAATCTACAGGCTAAGGACGCGTCTGCATATGTTTTGGTGAACAATCGAGTGTGCGTGTTCTGACAGCTGCCTCTATGCAGACGTCTCCACAGAGCCACTTCTGAATGCCCCGCAGCCCAGGACTGAATGGATACACTAACAAGTGCACCGGTGTGAGCAACCACATATGCAGAAGGACGTCTTTCATCTCACAGAAGCGCGAACGTCTTGGCGTTCAAGCACATGGCAGAAACAAGGTGTGAACAGATGAGCTGCTGCTATTTTCTCCGTTCGGCATGCTTCGTTGTAGCTCTCTTGCCGGTCGCCGGCTTAGCGGCTTGCTTTGCGCGACTAGCTCTGGGGAGAGAAGGAGATAGCGCCGGAAACCTCGCCTTTTGCCTTCTTCGGCGCTGGAACCTGGTTGCTGCGCCTTCTCTTTGTCCATGTGCACACACACGATTCCTCAGCGAAAACCATGCAGAAACCTTTCCACGAGCACCCAGGGATGTGCACCCAGCACCACGTGCACGCACACGCAGCTAGAGAAAAGCACCTACCTTTTCACACACTGATGCCTAAGCAAACGCGTGGCCACACACACGCACACATCCGCAAGCGCGCCTACTCCCATCTATTGAGGGAAAGACGGACGAGCTCTTTGGTTGCTCTTCACAGGCTTGTCCCTGATCTATAGCTGAGGGCAAACACTTGTGTGCTTGTGGGAGAGCCTGTGTCTTTCCTGGAAGCGTTTGGGAGTTTTGCTCAGACGCGTGTTTCCTCAAGTTCAAGAATCAAGATCTAGGATACCTGCAGACAGGTGCCTGTTTGTGTGGAGACAGTCTGTTTGAAACTGTGCTCCTCAGCGCCCGCTCTTTCTCCCCGTCGCTCCACACGCCTGGGAGTCCCTTTCTTTCTCTCCACAAGCACGTGTGTTGACTTCGTCGCACATGTGCATCTGCACAAGCGTTGAGCTCAGCAGAGCGTGTCTCTTGACACTTGATGTGCGTTGGCTGTGTCTGCCTGCTCCAGTGAAGAGAGAAACGGGAAATCATCTTGGTAGAGGCAACAAAGCAAAAGCGAGGCAGGATTGACATCTGCTCAACAGAGACGGATTCCCTGCGCTGACACAGTTCACAGTTACACGAGAAGCAATCTGAGCGGTCCGTCGACCGGAGACGTGTTTCCCAAGAGGTCGTTTAGCGAGTGAACAGCAGTGTGCGCGACTTTCAGGAGTGTGCCTGGAAAGTGCCAGAATCACCAGGAGCATCTGTGCAAAAGCTGCTGCCTCTGTGACCGCATTGAGGCACGTTCGCGTGTCTGCGAGTATATAGACGGCTCTTTCGCGTTCACTCCGAGGGAAACGGTCCGCTATTGCTTCTGTGCGCACAGACGCGATTCCCTTGTCTCTTGCGAACACAGGGAACTCTGTGCATCCAAATCTACAGGCTAAGGACGCGTCTGCATATGTTTTGGTGAACAATCGAGTGTGCGTGTTCTGACAGCTGCCTCTATGCAGACGTCTCCACAGAGCCACTTCTGAATGCCCCGCAGCCCAGGACTGAATGGATACACTAACAAGTGCACCGGTGTGAGCAACCACATATGCAGAAGGACGTCTTTCATCTCACAGAAGCGCGAACGTCTTGGCGTTCAAGCACATGGCAGAAACAAGGTGTGAACAGATGAGCTGCTGCTATTTTCTCCGTTCGGCATGCTTCGTTGTAGCTCTCTTGCCGGTCGCCGGCTTAGCGGCTTGCTTTGCGCGACTAGCTCTGGGGAGAGAAGGAGATAGCGCCGGAAACCTCGCCTTTTGCCTTCTTCGGCGCTGGAACCTGGTTGCTGCGCCTTCTCTTTGTCCATGTGCACACACACGATTCCTCAGCGAAAACCATGCAGAAACCTTTCCACGAGCACCCAGGGATGTGCACCCAGCACCACGTGCACGCACACGCAGCTAGAGAAAAGCACCTACCTTTTCACACACTGATGCCTAAGCAAACGCGTGGCCACACACACGCACACATCCGCAAGCGCGCCTACTCCCATCTACTGAGGGAAAGACGGACGAGCTCTTTGGTTGCTCTTCACAGGCTTGTCCCTGATCTATAGCTGAGGGCAAACACTTGTGTGCTTGTGGGAGAGCCTGTGTCTTTCCTGGAAGCGTTTGGGAGTTTTGCTCAGACGCGTGTTTCCTCAAGTTCAAGAATCAAGATCTAGGATACCTGCAGACAGGTGCCTGTTTGTGTGGAGACAGTCTGTTTGAAACTGTGCTCCTCAGCGCCCGCTCTTTCTCCCCGTCGCTCCACACGCCTGGGAGTCCCTTTCTTTCTCTCCACAAGCACGTGTGTTGACTTCGTCGCACATGTGCATCTGAACAAGCGTTGAGCTCAGCAGAGCGTGTCTCTTGACACTTGATGTGCGTTGGCTGTGTCTGCCTGCTCCAGTGAAGAGAGAAACGGGAAATCATCTTGGTAGAGGCAACAAAGCAAAAGCGAGGCAGGATTGACATCTGCTCAACAGAGACGGATTCCCTGCGCTGACACAGTTCACAGTTACACGAGAAGCAATCTGAGCGGTCCGTCGACCGGAGACGTGTTTCCCAAGAGGTCGTTTAGCGAGTGAACAGCAGTGTGCGCGACTTTCAGGAGTGTGCCTGGAAAGTGCCAGAATCACCAGGAGCATCTGTGCAAAAGCTGCTGCCTCTGTGACCGCATTGAGGCACGTTCGCGTGTCTGCGAGTATATAGACGGCTCTTTCGCGTTCACTCCGAGGGAAACGGTCCGCTATTGCTTCTGTGCGCACAGACGCGATTCCCTTGTCTCTTGCGAACACAGGGAACTCTGTGCATCCAAATCTACAGGCTAAGGACGCGTCTGCATATGTTTTGGTGAACAATCGAGTGTGCGTGTTCTGACAGCTGCCTCTATGCAGACGTCTCCACAGAGCCACTTCTGAATGCCCCGCAGCCCAGGACTGAATGGATACACTAACAAGTGCACCGGTGTGAGCAACCACATATGCAGAAGGACGTCTTTCATCTCACAGAAGCGCGAACGTCTTGGCGTTCAAGCACATGGCAGAAACAAGGTGTGAACAGATGAGCTGCTGCTATTTTCTCCGTTCGGCATGCTTCGTTGTAGCTCTCTTGCCGGTCGCCGGCTTAGCGGCTTGCTTTGCGCGACTAGCTCTGGGGAGAGAAGGAGATAGCGCCGGAAACCTCGCCTTTTGCCTTCTTCGGCGCTGGAACCTGGTTGCTGCGCCTTCTCTTTGTCCATGTGCACACACACGATTCCTCAGCGAAAACCATGCAGAAACCTTTCCACGAGCACCCAGGGATGTGCACCCAGCACCACGTGCACGCACACGCAGCTAGAGAAAAGCACCTACCTTTTCACACACTGATGCCTAAGCAAACGCGTGGCCACACACACGCACACATCCGCAAGCGCGCCTACTCCCATCTACTGAGAGAAAGACGGACGAGCTCTTTGGTTGCTCTTCACAGGCTTGTCCCTGATCTATAGCTGAGGGCAAACACTTGTGTGCTTGTGGGAGAGCCTGTGTCTTTCCTGGAAGCGTTTGGGAGTTTTGCTCAGACGCGTGTTTCCTCAAGTTCAAGAATCAAGATCTAGGATACCTGCAGACAGGTGCCTGTTTGTGTGGAGACAGTCTGTTTGAAACTGTGTTCCTCAGCGCCCGCTCTTTCTCCCCGTCGCTCCACACGCCTGGGAGTCCCTTTCTTTCTCTCCACAAGCACGTGTGTTGACTTCGTCGCACATGTGCATCTGCACAAGCGTTGAGCTCAGCAGAGCGTGTCTCTTGACACTTGATGTGCGTTGGCTGTGTCTGCCTGCTCCAGTGAAGAGAGAAACGGGAAATCATCTTGGTAGAGGCAACAAAGCAAAAGCGAGGCAGGATTGACATCTGCTCAACAGAGACGGATTCCCTGCGCTGACACAGTTCACAGTTACACGAGAAGCAATCTGAGCGGTCCGTCGACCGGAGACGTGTTTCCCAAGAGGTCGTTTAGCGAGTGAACAGCAGTGTGCGCGACTTTCAGGAGTGTGCCTGGAAAGTGCCAGAATCACCAGGAGCATCTGTGCAAAAGCTGCTGCCTCTGTGACCGCATTGAGGCACGTTCGCGTGTCTGCGAGTATATAGACGGCTCTTTCGCGTTCACTCCGAGGGAAACGGTCCGCTATTGCTTCTGTGCGCACAGACGCGATTCCCTTGTCTCTTGCGAACACAGGGAACTCTGTGCATCCAAATCTACAGGCTAAGGACGCGTCTGCATATGTTTTGGTGAACAATCGAGTGTGCGTGTTCTGACAGCTGCCTCTATGCAGACGTCTCCACAGAGCCACTTCTGAATGCCCCGCAGCCCAGGACTGAATGGATACACTAACAAGTGCACCGGTGTGAGCAACCACATATGCAGAAGGACGTCTTTCATCTCACAGAAGCGCGAACGTCTTGGCGTTCAAGCACATGGCAGAAACAAGGTGTGAACAGATGAGCTGCTGCTATTTTCTCCGTTCGGCATGCTTCGTTGTAGCTCTCTTGCCGGTCGCCGGCTTAGCGGCTTGCTTTGCGCGACTAGCTCTGGGGAGAGAAGGAGATAGCGCCGGAAACCTCGCCTTTTGCCTTCTTCGGCGCTGGAACCTGGTTGCTGCGCCTTCTCTTTGTCCATGTGCACACACACGATTCCTCAGCGAAAACCATGCAGAAACCTTTCCACGAGCACCCAGGGATGTGCACCCAGCACCACGTGCACGCACACGCAGCTAGAGAAAAGCACCTACCTTTTCACACACTGATGCCTAAGCAAACGCGTGGCCACACACACGCACACATCCGCAAGCGCGCCTACTCCCATCTATTGAGGGAAAGACGGACGAGCTCTTTGGTTGCTCTTCACAGGCTTGTCCCTGATCTATAGCTGAGGGCAAACACTTGTGTGCTTGTGGGAGAGCCTGTGTCTTTCCTGGAAGCGTTTGGGAGTTTTGCTCAGACGCGTGTTTCCTCAAGTTCAAGAATCAAGATCTAGGATACCTGCAGACAGGTGCCTGTTTGTGTGGAGACAGTCTGTTTGAAACTGTGTTCCTCAGCGCCCGCTCTTTCTCCCCGTCGCTCCACACGCCTGGGAGTCCCTTTCTTTCTCTCCACAAGCACGTGTGTTGACTTCGTCGCACATGTGCATCTGCACAAGCGTTGAGCTCAGCAGAGCGTGTCTCTTGACACTTGATGTGCGTTGGCTGTGTCTGCCTGCTCCAGTGAAGAGAGAAACGGGAAATCATCTTGGTAGAGGCAACAAAGCAAAGGCGAGGCAGGATTGACATCTGCTCAACAGAGACGGATTCCCTGCGCTGACACAGTTCACAGTTACACGAGAAGCAATCTGAGCGGTCCGTCGACCGGAGACGTGTTTCCCAAGAGGTCGTTTAGCGAGTGAACAGCAGTGTGCGCGACTTTCAGGAGTGTGCCTGGAAAGTGCCAGAATCACCAGGAGCATCTGTGCAAAAGCTGCTGCCTCTGTGACCGCATTGAGGCACGTTCGCGTGTCTGCGAGTATATAGACGGCTCTTTCGCGTTCACTCCGAGGGAAACGGTCCGCTATTGCTTCTGTGCGCACAGACGCGATTCCCTTGTCTCTTGCGAACACAGGGAACTCTGTGCATCCAAATCTACAGGCTAAGGACGCGTCTGCATATGTTTTGGTGAACAATCGAGTGTGCGTGTTCTGACAGCTGCCTCTATGCAGACGTCTCCACAGAGCCACTTCTGAATGCCCCGCAGCCCAGGACTGAATGGATACACTAACAAGTGCACCGGTGTGAGCAACCACATATGCAGAAGGACGTCTTTCATCTCACAGAAGCGCGAACGTCTTGGCGTTCAAGCACATGGCAGAAACAAGGTGTGAACAGATGAGCTGCTGCTATTTTCTCCGTTCGGCATGCTTCGTTGTAGCTCTCTTGCCGGTCGCCGGCTTAGCGGCTTGCTTTGCGCGACTAGCTCTGGGGAGAGAAGGAGATAGCGCCGGAAACCTCGCCTTTTGCCTTCTTCGGCGCTGGAACCTGGTTGCTGCGCCTTCTCTTTGTCCATGTGCACACACACGATTCCTCAGCGAAAACCATGCAGAAACCTTTCCACGAGCACCCAGGGATGTGCACCCAGCACCACGTGCACGCACACGCAGCTAGAGAAAAGCACCTACCTTTTCACACACTGATGCCTAAGCAAACGCGTGGCCACACACACGCACACATCCGCAAGCGCGCCTACTCCCATCTACTGAGAGAAAGACGGACGAGCTCTTTGGTTGCTCTTCACAGGCTTGTCCCTGATCTATAGCTGAGGGCAAACACTTGTGTGCTTGTGGGAGAGCCTGTGTCTTTCCTGGAAGCGTTTGGGAGTTTTGCTCAGACGCGTGTTTCCTCAAGTTCAAGAATCAAGATCTAGGATACCTGCAGACAGGTGCCTGTTTGTGTGGAGACAGTCTGTTTGAAACTGTGCTCCTCAGCGCCCGCTCTTTCTCCCCGTCGCTCCACACGCCTGGGAGTCCCTTTCTTTCTCTCCACAAGCACGTGTGTTGACTTCGTCGCACATGTGCATCTGCACAAGCGTTGAGCTCAGCAGAGCGTGTCTCTTGACACTTGATGTGCGTTGGCTGTGTCTGCCTGCTCCAGTGAAGAGAGAAACGGGAAATCATCTTGGTAGAGGCAACAAAGCAAAAGCGAGGCAGGATTGACATCTGCTCAACAGAGACGGATTCCCTGCGCTGACACAGTTCACAGTTACACGAGAAGCAATCTGAACGGTCCGTCGACCGGAGACGTGTTTCCCAAGAGGTCGTTTAGCGAGTGAACAGCAGTGTGCGCGACTTTCAGGAGTGTGCCTGGAAAGTGCCAGAATCACCAGGAGCATCTGTGCAAAAGCTGCTGCCTCTGTGACCGCATTGAGGCACGTTCGCGTGTCTGCGAGTATATAGACGGCTCTTTCGCGTTCACTCCGAGGGAAACGGTCCGCTATTGCTTCTGTGCGCACAGACGCGATTCCCTTGTCTCTTGCGAACACAGGGAACTCTGTGCATCCAAATCTACAGGCTAAGGACGCGTCTGCATATGTTTTGGTGAACAATCGAGTGTGCGTGTTCTGACAGCTGCCTCTATGCAGACGTCTCCACAGAGCCACTTCTGAATGCCCCGCAGCCCAGGACTGAATGGATACACTAACAAGTGCACCGGTGTGAGCAACCACATATGCAGAAGGACGTCTTTCATCTCACAGAAGCGCGAACGTCTTGGCGTTCAAGCACATGGCAGAAACAAGGTGTGAACAGATGAGCTGCTGCTATTTTCTCCGTTCGGCATGCTTCGTTGTAGCTCTCTTGCCGGTCGCCGGCTTAGCGGCTTGCTTTGCGCGACTAGCTCTGGGGAGAGAAGGAGATAGCGCCGGAAACCTCGCCTTTTGCCTTCTTCGGCGCTGGAACCTGGTTGCTGCGCCTTCTCTTTGTCCATGTGCACACACACGATTCCTCAGCGAAAACCATGCAGAAACCTTTCCACGAGCACCCAGGGATGTGCACCCAGCACCACGTGCACGCACACGCAGCTAGAGAAAAGCACCTACCTTTTCACACACTGATGCCTAAGCAAACGCGTGGCCACACACACGCACACATCCGCAAGCGCGCCTACTCCCATCTATTGAGGGAAAGACGGACGAGCTCTTTGGTTGCTCTTCACAGGCTTGTCCCTGATCTATAGCTGAGGGCAAACACTTGTGTGCTTGTGGGAGAGCCTGTGTCTTTCCTGGAAGCGTTTGGGAGTTTTGCTCAGACGCGTGTTTCCTCAAGTTCAAGAATCAAGATCTAGGATACCTGCAGACAGGTGCCTGTTTGTGTGGAGACAGTCTGTTTGAAACTGTGCTCCTCAGCGCCCGCTCTTTCTCCCCGTCGCTCCACACGCCTGGGAGTCCCTTTCTTTCTCTCCACAAGCACGTGTGTTGACTTCGTCGCACATGTGCATCTGCACAAGCGTTGAGCTCAGCAGAGCGTGTCTCTTGACACTTGATGTGCGTTGGCTGTGTCTGCCTGCTCCAGTGAAGAGAGAAACGGGAAATCATCTTGGTAGAGGCAACAAAGCAAAAGCGAGGCAGGATTGACATCTGCTCAACAGAGACGGATTCCCTGCGCTGACACAGTTCACAGTTACACGAGAAGCAATCTGAGCGGTCCGTCGACCGGAGACGTGTTTCCCAAGAGGTCGTTTAGCGAGTGAACAGCAGTGTGCGCGACTTTCAGGAGTGTGCCTGGAAAGTGCCAGAATCACCAGGAGCATCTGTGCAAAAGCTGCTGCCTCTGTGACCGCATTGAGGCACGTTCGCGTGTCTGCGAGTATATAGACGGCTCTTTCGCGTTCACTCCGAGGGAAACGGTCCGCTATTGCTTCTGTGCGCACAGACGCGATTCCCTTGTCTCTTGCGAACACAGGGAACTCTGTGCATCCAAATCTACAGGCTAAGGACGCGTCTGCATATGTTTTGGTGAACAATCGAGTGTGCGTGTTCTGACAGCTGCCTCTATGCAGACGTCTCCACAGAGCCACTTCTGAATGCCCCGCAGCCCAGGACTGAATGGATACACTAACAAGTGCACCGGTGTGAGCAACCACATATGCAGAAGGACGTCTTTCATCTCACAGAAGCGCGAACGTCTTGGCGTTCAAGCACATGGCAGAAACAAGGTGTGAACAGATGAGCTGCTGCTATTTTCTCCGTTCGGCATGCTTCGTTGTAGCTCTCTTGCCGGTCGCCGGCTTAGCGGCTTGCTTTGCGCGACTAGCTCTGGGGAGAGAAGGAGATAGCGCCGGAAACCTCGCCTTTTGCCTTCTTCGGCGCTGGAACCTGGTTGCTGCGCCTTCTCTTTGTCCATGTGCACACACACGATTCCTCAGCGAAAACCATGCAGAAACCTTTCCACGAGCACCCAGGGATGTGCACCCAGCACCACGTGCACGCACACGCAGCTAGAGAAAAGCACCTACCTTTTCACACACTGATGCCTAAGCAAACGCGTGGCCACACACACGCACACATCCGCAAGCGCGCCTACTCCCATCTACTGAGGGAAAGACGGACGAGCTCTTTGGTTGCTCTTCACAGGCTTGTCCCTGATCTATAGCTGAGGGCAAACACTTGTGTGCTTGTGGGAGAGCCTGTGTCTTTCCTGGAAGCGTTTGGGAGTTTTGCTCAGACGCGTGTTTCCTCAAGTTCAAGAATCAAGATCTAGGATACCTGCAGACAGGTGCCTGTTTGTGTGGAGACAGTCTGTTTGAAACTGTGCTCCTCAGCGCCCGCTCTTTCTCCCCGTCGCTCCACACGCCTGGGAGTCCCTTTCTTTCTCTCCACAAGCACGTGTGTTGACTTCGTCGCACATGTGCATCTGAACAAGCGTTGAGCTCAGCAGAGCGTGTCTCTTGACACTTGATGTGCGTTGGCTGTGTCTGCCTGCTCCAGTGAAGAGAGAAACGGGAAATCATCTTGGTAGAGGCAACAAAGCAAAAGCGAGGCAGGATTGACATCTGCTCAACAGAGACGGATTCCCTGCGCTGACACAGTTCACAGTTACACGAGAAGCAATCTGAGCGGTCCGTCGACCGGAGACGTGTTTCCCAAGAGGTCGTTTAGCGAGTGAACAGCAGTGTGCGCGACTTTCAGGAGTGTGCCTGGAAAGTGCCAGAATCACCAGGAGCATCTGTGCAAAAGCTGCTGCCTCTGTGACCGCATTGAGGCACGTTCGCGTGTCTGCGAGTATATAGACGGCTCTTTCGCGTTCACTCCGAGGGAAACGGTCCGCTATTGCTTCTGTGCGCACAGACGCGATTCCCTTGTCTCTTGCGAACACAGGGAACTCTGTGCATCCAAATCTACAGGCTAAGGACGCGTCTGCATATGTTTTGGTGAACAATCGAGTGTGCGTGTTCTGACAGCTGCCTCTATGCAGACGTCTCCACAGAGCCACTTCTGAATGCCCCGCAGCCCAGGACTGAATGGATACACTAACAAGTGCACCGGTGTGAGCAACCACATATGCAGAAGGACGTCTTTCATCTCACAGAAGCGCGAACGTCTTGGCGTTCAAGCACATGGCAGAAACAAGGTGTGAACAGATGAGCTGCTGCTATTTTCTCCGTTCGGCATGCTTCGTTGTAGCTCTCTTGCCGGTCGCCGGCTTAGCGGCTTGCTTTGCGCGACTAGCTCTGGGGAGAGAAGGAGATAGCGCCGGAAACCTCGCCTTTTGCCTTCTTCGGCGCTGGAACCTGGTTGCTGCGCCTTCTCTTTGTCCATGTGCACACACACGATTCCTCAGCGAAAACCATGCAGAAACCTTTCCACGAGCACCCAGGGATGTGCACCCAGCACCACGTGCACGCACACGCAGCTAGAGAAAAGCACCTACCTTTTCACACACTGAAGCCTAAGCAAACGCGTGGCCACACACACGCACACATCCGCAAGCGCGCCTACTCCCATCTATTGAGGGAAAGACGGACGAGCTCTTTGGTTGCTCTTCACAGGCTTGTCCCTGATCTATAGCTGAGGGCAAACACTTGTGTGCTTGTGGGAGAGCCTGTGTCTTTCCTGGAAGCGTTTGGGAGTTTTGCTCAGACGCGTGTTTCCTCAAGTTCAAGAATCAAGATCTAGGATACCTGCAGACAGGTGCCTGTTTGTGTGGAGACAGTCTGTTTGAAACTGTGCTCCTCAGCGCCCGCTCTTTCTCCCCGTCGCTCCACACGCCTGGGAGTCCCTTTCTTTCTCTCCACAAGCACGTGTGTTGACTTCGTCGCACATGTGCATCTGAACAAGCGTTGAGCTCAGCAGAGCGTGTCTCTTGACACTTGATGTGCGTTGGCTGTGTCTGCCTGCTCCAGTGAAGAGAGAAACGGGAAATCATCTTGGTAGAGGCAACAAAGCAAAAGCGAGGCAGGATTGACATCTGCTCAACAGAGACGGATTCCCTGCGCTGACACAGTTCACAGTTACACGAGAAGCAATCTGAGCGGTCCGTCGACCGGAGACGTGTTTCCCAAGAGGTCGTTTAGCGAGTGAACAGCAGTGTGCGCGACTTTCAGGAGTGTGCCTGGAAAGTGCCAGAATCACCAGGAGCATCTGTGCAAAAGCTGCTGCCTCTGTGAGCGCATTGAGGCACGTTCGCGTGTCTGCGAGTATATAGACGGCTCTTTCGCGTTCACTCCGAGGGAAACGGTCCGCTATTGCTTCTGTGCGCACAGACGCGATTCCCTTGTCTCTTGCGAACACAGGGAACTCTGTGCATCCAAATCTACAGGCTAAGGACGCGTCTGCATATGTTTTGGTGAACAATCGAGTGTGCGTGTTCTGACAGCTGCCTCTATGCAGACGTCTCCACAGAGCCACTTCTGAATGCCCCGCAGCCCAGGACTGAATGGATACACTAACAAGTGCACCGGTGTGAGCAACCACATATGCAGAAGGACGTCTTTCATCTCACAGAAGCGCGAACGTCTTGGCGTTCAAGCACATGGCAGAAACAAGGTGTGAACAGATGAGCTGCTGCTATTTTCTCCGTTCGGCATGCTTCGTTGTAGCTCTCTTGCCGGTCGCCGGCTTAGCGGCTTGCTTTGCGCGACTAGCTCTGGGGAGAGAAGGAGATAGCGCCGGAAACCTCGCCTTTTGCCTTCTTCGGCGCTGGAACCTGGTTGCTGCGCCTTCTCTTTGTCCATGTGCACACACACGATTCCTCAGCGAAAACCATGCAGAAACCTTTCCACGAGCACCCAGGGATGTGCACCCAGCACCACGTGCACGCACACGCAGCTAGAGAAAAGCACCTACCTTTTCACACACTGAAGCCTAAGCAAACGCGTGGCCACACACACGCACACATCCGCAAGCGCGCCTACTCCCATCTATTGAGGGAAAGACGGACGAGCTCTTTGGTTGCTCTTCACAGGCTTGTCCCTGATCTATAGCTGAGGGCAAACACTTGTGTGCTTGTGGGAGAGCCTGTGTCTTTCCTGGAAGCGTTTGGGAGTTTTGCTCAGACGCGTGTTTCCTCAAGTTCAAGAATCAAGATCTAGGATACCTGCAGACAGGTGCCTGTTTGTGTGGAGACAGTCTGTTTGAAACTGTGTTCCTCAGCGCCCGCTCTTTCTCCCCGTCGCTCCACACGCCTGGGAGTCCCTTTCTTTCTCTCCACAAGCACGTGTGTTGACTTCGTCGCACATGTGCATCTGCACAAGCGTTGAGCTCAGCAGAGCGTGTCTCTTGACACTTGATGTGCGTTGGCTGTGTCTGCCTGCTCCAGTGAAGAGAGAAACGGGAAATCATCTTGGTAGAGGCAACAAAGCAAAGGCGAGGCAGGATTGACATCTGCTCAACAGAGACGGATTCCCTGCGCTGACACAGTTCACAGTTACACGAGAAGCAATCTGAGCGGTCCGTCGACCGGAGACGTGTTTCCCAAGAGGTCGTTTAGCGAGTGAACAGCAGTGTGCGCGACTTTCAGGAGTGTGCCTGGAAAGTGCCAGAATCACCAGGAGCATCTGTGCAAAAGCTGCTGCCTCTGTGACCGCATTGAGGCACGTTCGCGTGTCTGCGAGTATATAGACGGCTCTTTCGCGTTCACTCCGAGGGAAACGGTCCGCTATTGCTTCTGTGCGCACAGACGCGATTCCCTTGTCTCTTGCGAACACAGGGAACTCTGTGCATCCAAATCTACAGGCTAAGGACGCGTCTGCATATGTTTTGGTGAACAATCGAGTGTGCGTGTTCTGACAGCTGCCTCTATGCAGACGTCTCCACAGAGCCACTTCTGAATGCCCCGCAGCCCAGGACTGAATGGATACACTAACAAGTGCACCGGTGTGAGCAACCACATATGCAGAAGGACGTCTTTCATCTCACAGAAGCGCGAACGTCTTGGCGTTCAAGCACATGGCAGAAACAAGGTGTGAACAGATGAGCTGCTGCTATTTTCTCCGTTCGGCATGCTTCGTTGTAGCTCTCTTGCCGGTCGCCGGCTTAGCGGCTTGCTTTGCGCGACTAGCTCTGGGGAGAGAAGGAGATAGCGCCGGAAACCTCGCCTTTTGCCTTCTTCGGCGCTGGAACCTGGTTGCTGCGCCTTCTCTTTGTCCATGTGCACACACACGATTCCTCAGCGAAAACCATGCAGAAACCTTTCCACGAGCACCCAGGGATGTGCACCCAGCACCACGTGCACGCACACGCAGCTAGAGAAAAGCACCTACCTTTTCACACACTGATGCCTAAGCAAACGCGTGGCCACACACACGCACACATCCGCAAGCGCGCCTACTCCCATCTATTGAGGGAAAGACGGACGAGCTCTTTGGTTGCTCTTCACAGGCTTGTCCCTGATCTATAGCTGAGGGCAAACACTTGTGTGCTTGTGGGAGAGCCTGTGTCTTTCCTGGAAGCGTTTGGGAGTTTTGCTCAGACGCGTGTTTCCTCAAGTTCAAGAATCAAGATCTAGGATACCTGCAGACAGGTGCCTGTTTGTGTGGAGACAGTCTGTTTGAAACTGTGCTCCTCAGCGCCCGCTCTTTCTCCCCGTCGCTCCACACGCCTGGGAGTCCCTTTCTTTCTCTCCACAAGCACGTGTGTTGACTTCGTCGCACATGTGCATCTGCACAAGCGTTGAGCTCAGCAGAGCGTGTCTCTTGACACTTGATGTGCGTTGGCTGTGTCTGCCTGCTCCAGTGAAGAGAGAAACGGGAAATCATCTTGGTAGAGGCAACAAAGCAAAAGCGAGGCAGGATTGACATCTGCTCAACAGAGACGGATTCCCTGCGCTGACACAGTTCACAGTTACACGAGAAGCAATCTGAGCGGTCCGTCGACCGGAGACGTGTTTCCCAAGAGGTCGTTTAGCGAGTGAACAGCAGTGTGCGCGACTTTCAGGAGTGTGCCTGGAAAGTGCCAGAATCACCAGGAGCATCTGTGCAAAAGCTGCTGCCTCTGTGACCGCATTGAGGCACGTTCGCGTGTCTGCGAGTATATAGACGGCTCTTTCGCGTTCACTCCGAGGGAAACGGTCCGCTATTGCTTCTGTGCGCACAGACGCGATTCCCTTGTCTCTTGCGAACACAGGGAACTCTGTGCATCCAAATCTACAGGCTAAGGACGCGTCTGCATATGTTTTGGTGAACAATCGAGTGTGCGTGTTCTGACAGCTGCCTCTATGCAGACGTCTCCACAGAGCCACTTCTGAATGCCCCGCAGCCCAGGACTGAATGGATACACTAACAAGTGCACCGGTGTGAGCAACCACATATGCAGAAGGACGTCTTTCATCTCACAGAAGCGCGAACGTCTTGGCGTTCAAGCACATGGCAGAAACAAGGTGTGAACAGATGAGCTGCTGCTATTTTCTCCGTTCGGCATGCTTCGTTGTAGCTCTCTTGCCGGTCGCCGGCTTAGCGGCTTGCTTTGCGCGACTAGCTCTGGGGAGAGAAGGAGATAGCGCCGGAAACCTCGCCTTTTGCCTTCTTCGGCGCTGGAACCTGGTTGCTGCGCCTTCTCTTTGTCCATGTGCACACACACGATTCCTCAGCGAAAACCATGCAGAAACCTTTCCACGAGCACCCAGGGATGTGCACCCAGCACCACGTGCACGCACACGCAGCTAGAGAAAAGCACCTACCTTTTCACACACTGATGCCTAAGCAAACGCGTGGCCACACACACGCACACATCCGCAAGCGCGCCTACTCCCATCTACTGAGGGAAAGACGGACGAGCTCTTTGGTTGCTCTTCACAGGCTTGTCCCTGATCTATAGCTGAGGGCAAACACTTGTGTGCTTGTGGGAGAGCCTGTGTCTTTCCTGGAAGCGTTTGGGAGTTTTGCTCAGACGCGTGTTTCCTCAAGTTCAAGAATCAAGATCTAGGATACCTGCAGACAGGTGCCTGTTTGTGTGGAGACAGTCTGTTTGAAACTGTGCTCCTCAGCGCCCGCTCTTTCTCCCCGTCGCTCCACACGCCTGGGAGTCCCTTTCTTTCTCTCCACAAGCACGTGTGTTGACTTCGTCGCACATGTGCATCTGAACAAGCGTTGAGCTCAGCAGAGCGTGTCTCTTGACACTTGATGTGCGTTGGCTGTGTCTGCCTGCTCCAGTGAAGAGAGAAACGGGAAATCATCTTGGTAGAGGCAACAAAGCAAAAGCGAGGCAGGATTGACATCTGCTCAACAGAGACGGATTCCCTGCGCTGACACAGTTCACAGTTACACGAGAAGCAATCTGAGCGGTCCGTCGACCGGAGACGTGTTTCCCAAGAGGTCGTTTAGCGAGTGAACAGCAGTGTGCGCGACTTTCAGGAGTGTGCCTGGAAAGTGCCAGAATCACCAGGAGCATCTGTGCAAAAGCTGCTGCCTCTGTGACCGCATTGAGGCACGTTCGCGTGTCTGCGAGTATATAGACGGCTCTTTCGCGTTCACTCCGAGGGAAACGGTCCGCTATTGCTTCTGTGCGCACAGACGCGATTCCCTTGTCTCTTGCGAACACAGGGAACTCTGTGCATCCAAATCTACAGGCTAAGGACGCGTCTGCATATGTTTTGGTGAACAATCGAGTGTGCGTGTTCTGACAGCTGCCTCTATGCAGACGTCTCCACAGAGCCACTTCTGAATGCCCCGCAGCCCAGGACTGAATGGATACACTAACAAGTGCACCGGTGTGAGCAACCACATATGCAGAAGGACGTCTTTCATCTCACAGAAGCGCGAACGTCTTGGCGTTCAAGCACATGGCAGAAACAAGGTGTGAACAGATGAGCTGCTGCTATTTTCTCCGTTCGGCATGCTTCGTTGTAGCTCTCTTGCCGGTCGCCGGCTTAGCGGCTTGCTTTGCGCGACTAGCTCTGGGGAGAGAAGGAGATAGCGCCGGAAACCTCGCCTTTTGCCTTCTTCGGCGCTGGAACCTGGTTGCTGCGCCTTCTCTTTGTCCATGTGCACACACACGATTCCTCAGCGAAAACCATGCAGAAACCTTTCCACGAGCACCCAGGGATGTGCACCCAGCACCACGTGCACGCACACGCAGCTAGAGAAAAGCACCTACCTTTTCACACACTGAAGCCTAAGCAAACGCGTGGCCACACACACGCACACATCCGCAAGCGCGCCTACTCCCATCTATTGAGGGAAAGACGGACGAGCTCTTTGGTTGCTCTTCACAGGCTTGTCCCTGATCTATAGCTGAGGGCAAACACTTGTGTGCTTGTGGGAGAGCCTGTGTCTTTCCTGGAAGCGTTTGGGAGTTTTGCTCAGACGCGTGTTTCCTCAAGTTCAAGAATCAAGATCTAGGATACCTGCAGACAGGTGCCTGTTTGTGTGGAGACAGTCTGTTTGAAACTGTGTTCCTCAGCGCCCGCTCTTTCTCCCCGTCGCTCCACACGCCTGGGAGTCCCTTTCTTTCTCTCCACAAGCACGTGTGTTGACTTCGTCGCACATGTGCATCTGCACAAGCGTTGAGCTCAGCAGAGCGTGTCTCTTGACACTTGATGTGCGTTGGCTGTGTCTGCCTGCTCCAGTGAAGAGAGAAACGGGAAATCATCTTGGTAGAGGCAACAAAGCAAAGGCGAGGCAGGATTGACATCTGCTCAACAGAGACGGATTCCCTGCGCTGACACAGTTCACAGTTACACGAGAAGCAATCTGAGCGGTCCGTCGACCGGAGACGTGTTTCCCAAGAGGTCGTTTAGCGAGTGAACAGCAGTGTGCGCGACTTTCAGGAGTGTGCCTGGAAAGTGCCAGAATCACCAGGAGCATCTGTGCAAAAGCTGCTGCCTCTGTGACCGCATTGAGGCACGTTCGCGTGTCTGCGAGTATATAGACGGCTCTTTCGCGTTCACTCCGAGGGAAACGGTCCGCTATTGCTTCTGTGCGCACAGACGCGATTCCCTTGTCTCTTGCGAACACAGGGAACTCTGTGCATCCAAATCTACAGGCTAAGGACGCGTCTGCATATGTTTTGGTGAACAATCGAGTGTGCGTGTTCTGACAGCTGCCTCTATGCAGACGTCTCCACAGAGCCACTTCTGAATGCCCCGCAGCCCAGGACTGAATGGATACACTAACAAGTGCACCGGTGTGAGCAACCACATATGCAGAAGGACGTCTTTCATCTCACAGAAGCGCGAACGTCTTGGCGTTCAAGCACATGGCAGAAACAAGGTGTGAACAGATGAGCTGCTGCTATTTTCTCCGTTCGGCATGCTTCGTTGTAGCTCTCTTGCCGGTCGCCGGCTTAGCGGCTTGCTTTGCGCGACTAGCTCTGGGGAGAGAAGGAGATAGCGCCGGAAACCTCGCCTTTTGCCTTCTTCGGCGCTGGAACCTGGTTGCTGCGCCTTCTCTTTGTCCATGTGCACACACACGATTCCTCAGCGAAAACCATGCAGAAACCTTTCCACGAGCACCCAGGGATGTGCACCCAGCACCACGTGCACGCACACGCAGCTAGAGAAAAGCACCTACCTTTTCACACACTGATGCCTAAGCAAACGCGTGGCCACACACACGCACACATCCGCAAGCGCGCCTACTCCCATCTATTGAGGGAAAGACGGACGAGCTCTTTGGTTGCTCTTCACAGGCTTGTCCCTGATCTATAGCTGAGGGCAAACACTTGTGTGCTTGTGGGAGAGCCTGTGTCTTTCCTGGAAGCGTTTGGGAGTTTTGCTCAGACGCGTGTTTCCTCAAGTTCAAGAATCAAGATCTAGGATACCTGCAGACAGGTGCCTGTTTGTGTGGAGACAGTCTGTTTGAAACTGTGTTCCTCAGCGCCCGCTCTTTCTCCCCGTCGCTCCACACGCCTGGGAGTCCCTTTCTTTCTCTCCACAAGCACGTGTGTTGACTTCGTCGCACATGTGCATCTGCACAAGCGTTGAGCTCAGCAGAGCGTGTCTCTTGACACTTGATGTGCGTTGGCTGTGTCTGCCTGCTCCAGTGAAGAGAGAAACGGGAAATCATCTTGGTAGAGGCAACAAAGCAAAGGCGAGGCAGGATTGACATCTGCTCAACAGAGACGGATTCCCTGCGCTGACACAGTTCACAGTTACACGAGAAGCAATCTGAGCGGTCCGTCGACCGGAGACGTGTTTCCCAAGAGGTCGTTTAGCGAGTGAACAGCAGTGTGCGCGACTTTCAGGAGTGTGCCTGGAAAGTGCCAGAATCACCAGGAGCATCTGTGCAAAAGCTGCTGCCTCTGTGACCGCATTGAGGCACGTTCGCGTGTCTGCGAGTATATAGACGGCTCTTTCGCGTTCACTCCGAGGGAAACGGTCCGCTATTGCTTCTGTGCGCACAGACGCGATTCCCTTGTCTCTTGCGAACACAGGGAACTCTGTGCATCCAAATCTACAGGCTAAGGACGCGTCTGCATATGTTTTGGTGAACAATCGAGTGTGCGTGTTCTGACAGCTGCCTCTATGCAGACGTCTCCACAGAGCCACTTCTGAATGCCCCGCAGCCCAGGACTGAATGGATACACTAACAAGTGCACCGGTGTGAGCAACCACATATGCAGAAGGACGTCTTTCATCTCACAGAAGCGCGAACGTCTTGGCGTTCAAGCACATGGCAGAAACAAGGTGTGAACAGATGAGCTGCTGCTATTTTCTCCGTTCGGCATGCTTCGTTGTAGCTCTCTTGCCGGTCGCCGGCTTAGCGGCTTGCTTTGCGCGACTAGCTCTGGGGAGAGAAGGAGATAGCGCCGGAAACCTCGCCTTTTGCCTTCTTCGGCGCTGGAACCTGGTTGCTGCGCCTTCTCTTTGTCCATGTGCACACACACGATTCCTCAGCGAAAACCATGCAGAAACCTTTCCACGAGCACCCAGGGATGTGCACCCAGCACCACGTGCACGCACACGCAGCTAGAGAAAAGCACCTACCTTTTCACACACTGATGCCTAAGCAAACGCGTGGCCACACACACGCACACATCCGCAAGCGCGCCTACTCCCATCTATTGAGGGAAAGACGGACGAGCTCTTTGGTTGCTCTTCACAGGCTTGTCCCTGATCTATAGCTGAGGGCAAACACTTGTGTGCTTGTGGGAGAGCCTGTGTCTTTCCTGGAAGCGTTTGGGAGTTTTGCTCAGACGCGTGTTTCCTCAAGTTCAAGAATCAAGATCTAGGATACCTGCAGACAGGTGCCTGTTTGTGTGGAGACAGTCTGTTTGAAACTGTGCTCCTCAGCGCCCGCTCTTTCTCCCCGTCGCTCCACACGCCTGGGAGTCCCTTTCTTTCTCTCCACAAGCACGTGTGTTGACTTCGTCGCACATGTGCATCTGAACAAGCGTTGAGCTCAGCAGAGCGTGTCTCTTGACACTTGATGTGCGTTGGCTGTGTCTGCCTGCTCCAGTGAAGAGAGAAACGGGAAATCATCTTGGTAGAGGCAACAAAGCAAAAGCGAGGCAGGATTGACATCTGCTCAACAGAGACGGATTCCCTGCGCTGACACAGTTCACAGTTACACGAGAAGCAATCTGAGCGGTCCGTCGACCGGAGACGTGTTTCCCAAGAGGTCGTTTAGCGAGTGAACAGCAGTGTGCGCGACTTTCAGGAGTGTGCCTGGAAAGTGCCAGAATCACCAGGAGCATCTGTGCAAAAGCTGCTGCCTCTGTGACCGCATTGAGGCACGTTCGCGTGTCTGCGAGTATATAGACGGCTCTTTCGCGTTCACTCCGAGGGAAACGGTCCGCTATTGCTTCTGTGCGCACAGACGCGATTCCCTTGTCTCTTGCGAACACAGGGAACTCTGTGCATCCAAATCTACAGGCTAAGGACGCGTCTGCATATGTTTTGGTGAACAATCGAGTGTGCGTGTTCTGACAGCTGCCTCTATGCAGACGTCTCCACAGAGCCACTTCTGAATGCCCCGCAGCCCAGGACTGAATGGATACACTAACAAGTGCACCGGTGTGAGCAACCACATATGCAGAAGGACGTCTTTCATCTCACAGAAGCGCGAACGTCTTGGCGTTCAAGCACATGGCAGAAACAAGGTGTGAACAGATGAGCTGCTGCTATTTTCTCCGTTCGGCATGCTTCGTTGTAGCTCTCTTGCCGGTCGCCGGCTTAGCGGCTTGCTTTGCGCGACTAGCTCTGGGGAGAGAAGGAGATAGCGCCGGAAACCTCGCCTTTTGCCTTCTTCGGCGCTGGAACCTGGTTGCTGCGCCTTCTCTTTGTCCATGTGCACACACACGATTCCTCAGCGAAAACCATGCAGAAACCTTTCCACGAGCACCCAGGGATGTGCACCCAGCACCACGTGCACGCACACGCAGCTAGAGAAAAGCACCTACCTTTTCACACACTGAAGCCTAAGCAAACGCGTGGCCACACACACGCACACATCCGCAAGCGCGCCTACTCCCATCTATTGAGGGAAAGACGGACGAGCTCTTTGGTTGCTCTTCACAGGCTTGTCCCTGATCTATAGCTGAGGGCAAACACTTGTGTGCTTGTGGGAGAGCCTGTGTCTTTCCTGGAAGCGTTTGGGAGTTTTGCTCAGACGCGTGTTTCCTCAAGTTCAAGAATCAAGATCTAGGATACCTGCAGACAGGTGCCTGTTTGTGTGGAGACAGTCTGTTTGAAACTGTGTTCCTCAGCGCCCGCTCTTTCTCCCCGTCGCTCCACACGCCTGGGAGTCCCTTTCTTTCTCTCCACAAGCACGTGTGTTGACTTCGTCGCACATGTGCATCTGCACAAGCGTTGAGCTCAGCAGAGCGTGTCTCTTGACACTTGATGTGCGTTGGCTGTGTCTGCCTGCTCCAGTGAAGAGAGAAACGGGAAATCATCTTGGTAGAGGCAACAAAGCAAAGGCGAGGCAGGATTGACATCTGCTCAACAGAGACGGATTCCCTGCGCTGACACAGTTCACAGTTACACGAGAAGCAATCTGAGCGGTCCGTCGACCGGAGACGTGTTTCCCAAGAGGTCGTTTAGCGAGTGAACAGCAGTGTGCGCGACTTTCAGGAGTGTGCCTGGAAAGTGCCAGAATCACCAGGAGCATCTGTGCAAAAGCTGCTGCCTCTGTGACCGCATTGAGGCACGTTCGCGTGTCTGCGAGTATATAGACGGCTCTTTCGCGTTCACTCCGAGGGAAACGGTCCGCTATTGCTTCTGTGCGCACAGACGCGATTCCCTTGTCTCTTGCGAACACAGGGAACTCTGTGCATCCAAATCTACAGGCTAAGGACGCGTCTGCATATGTTTTGGTGAACAATCGAGTGTGCGTGTTCTGACAGCTGCCTCTATGCAGACGTCTCCACAGAGCCACTTCTGAATGCCCCGCAGCCCAGGACTGAATGGATACACTAACAAGTGCACCGGTGTGAGCAACCACATATGCAGAAGGACGTCTTTCATCTCACAGAAGCGCGAACGTCTTGGCGTTCAAGCACATGGCAGAAACAAGGTGTGAACAGATGAGCTGCTGCTATTTTCTCCGTTCGGCATGCTTCGTTGTAGCTCTCTTGCCGGTCGCCGGCTTAGCGGCTTGCTTTGCGCGACTAGCTCTGGGGAGAGAAGGAGATAGCGCCGGAAACCTCGCCTTTTGCCTTCTTCGGCGCTGGAACCTGGTTGCTGCGCCTTCTCTTTGTCCATGTGCACACACACGATTCCTCAGCGAAAACCATGCAGAAACCTTTCCACGAGCACCCAGGGATGTGCACCCAGCACCACGTGCACGCACACGCAGCTAGAGAAAAGCACCTACCTTTTCACACACTGATGCCTAAGCAAACGCGTGGCCACACACACGCACACATCCGCAAGCGCGCCTACTCCCATCTATTGAGGGAAAGACGGACGAGCTCTTTGGTTGCTCTTCACAGGCTTGTCCCTGATCTATAGCTGAGGGCAAACACTTGTGTGCTTGTGGGAGAGCCTGTGTCTTTCCTGGAAGCGTTTGGGAGTTTTGCTCAGACGCGTGTTTCCTCAAGTTCAAGAATCAAGATCTAGGATACCTGCAGACAGGTGCCTGTTTGTGTGGAGACAGTCTGTTTGAAACTGTGTTCCTCAGCGCCCGCTCTTTCTCCCCGTCGCTCCACACGCCTGGGAGTCCCTTTCTTTCTCTCCACAAGCACGTGTGTTGACTTCGTCGCACATGTGCATCTGCACAAGCGTTGAGCTCAGCAGAGCGTGTCTCTTGACACTTGATGTGCGTTGGCTGTGTCTGCCTGCTCCAGTGAAGAGAGAAACGGGAAATCATCTTGGTAGAGGCAACAAAGCAAAGGCGAGGCAGGATTGACATCTGCTCAACAGAGACGGATTCCCTGCGCTGACACAGTTCACAGTTACACGAGAAGCAATCTGAGCGGTCCGTCGACCGGAGACGTGTTTCCCAAGAGGTCGTTTAGCGAGTGAACAGCAGTGTGCGCGACTTTCAGGAGTGTGCCTGGAAAGTGCCAGAATCACCAGGAGCATCTGTGCAAAAGCTGCTGCCTCTGTGACCGCATTGAGGCACGTTCGCGTGTCTGCGAGTATATAGACGGCTCTTTCGCGTTCACTCCGAGGGAAACGGTCCGCTATTGCTTCTGTGCGCACAGACGCGATTCCCTTGTCTCTTGCGAACACAGGGAACTCTGTGCATCCAAATCTACAGGCTAAGGACGCGTCTGCATATGTTTTGGTGAACAATCGAGTGTGCGTGTTCTGACAGCTGCCTCTATGCAGACGTCTCCACAGAGCCACTTCTGAATGCCCCGCAGCCCAGGACTGAATGGATACACTAACAAGTGCACCGGTGTGAGCAACCACATATGCAGAAGGACGTCTTTCATCTCACAGAAGCGCGAACGTCTTGGCGTTCAAGCACATGGCAGAAACAAGGTGTGAACAGATGAGCTGCTGCTATTTTCTCCGTTCGGCATGCTTCGTTGTAGCTCTCTTGCCGGTCGCCGGCTTAGCGGCTTGCTTTGCGCGACTAGCTCTGGGGAGAGAAGGAGATAGCGCCGGAAACCTCGCCTTTTGCCTTCTTCGGCGCTGGAACCTGGTTGCTGCGCCTTCTCTTTGTCCATGTGCACACACACGATTCCTCAGCGAAAACCATGCAGAAACCTTTCCACGAGCACCCAGGGATGTGCACCCAGCACCACGTGCACGCACACGCAGCTAGAGAAAAGCACCTACCTTTTCACACACTGATGCCTAAGCAAACGCGTGGCCACACACACGCACACATCCGCAAGCGCGCCTACTCCCATCTATTGAGGGAAAGACGGACGAGCTCTTTGGTTGCTCTTCACAGGCTTGTCCCTGATCTATAGCTGAGGGCAAACACTTGTGTGCTTGTGGGAGAGCCTGTGTCTTTCCTGGAAGCGTTTGGGAGTTTTGCTCAGACGCGTGTTTCCTCAAGTTCAAGAATCAAGATCTAGGATACCTGCAGACAGGTGCCTGTTTGTGTGGAGACAGTCTGTTTGAAACTGTGTTCCTCAGCGCCCGCTCTTTCTCCCCGTCGCTCCACACGCCTGGGAGTCCCTTTCTTTCTCTCCACAAGCACGTGTGTTGACTTCGTCGCACATGTGCATCTGCACAAGCGTTGAGCTCAGCAGAGCGTGTCTCTTGACACTTGATGTGCGTTGGCTGTGTCTGCCTGCTCCAGTGAAGAGAGAAACGGGAAATCATCTTGGTAGAGGCAACAAAGCAAAAGCGAGGCAGGATTGACATCTGCTCAACAGAGACGGATTCCCTGCGCTGACACAGTTCACAGTTACACGAGAAGCAATCTGAGCGGTCCGTCGACCGGAGACGTGTTTCCCAAGAGGTCGTTTAGCGAGTGAACAGCAGTGTGCGCGACTTTCAGGAGTGTGCCTGGAAAGTGCCAGAATCACCAGGAGCATCTGTGCAAAAGCTGCTGCCTCTGTGACCGCATTGAGGCACGTTCGCGTGTCTGCGAGTATATAGACGGCTCTTTCGCGTTCACTCCGAGGGAAACGGTCCGCTATTGCTTCTGTGCGCACAGACGCGATTCCCTTGTCTCTTGCGAACACAGGGAACTCTGTGCATCCAAATCTACAGGCTAAGGACGCGTCTGCATATGTTTTGGTGAACAATCGAGTGTGCGTGTTCTGACAGCTGCCTCTATGCAGACGTCTCCACAGAGCCACTTCTGAATGCCCCGCAGCCCAGGACTGAATGGATACACTAACAAGTGCACCGGTGTGAGCAACCACATATGCAGAAGGACGTCTTTCATCTCACAGAAGCGCGAACGTCTTGGCGTTCAAGCACATGGCAGAAACAAGGTGTGAACAGATGAGCTGCTGCTATTTTCTCCGTTCGGCATGCTTCGTTGTAGCTCTCTTGCCGGTCGCCGGCTTAGCGGCTTGCTTTGCGCGACTAGCTCTGGGGAGAGAAGGAGATAGCGCCGGAAACCTCGCCTTTTGCCTTCTTCGGCGCTGGAACCTGGTTGCTGCGCCTTCTCTTTGTCCATGTGCACACACACGATTCCTCAGCGAAAACCATGCAGAAACCTTTCCACGAGCACCCAGGGATGTGCACCCAGCACCACGTGCACGCACACGCAGCTAGAGAAAAGCACCTACCTTTTCACACACTGAAGCCTAAGCAAACGCGTGGCCACACACACGCACACATCCGCAAGCGCGCCTACTCCCATCTATTGAGGGAAAGACGGACGAGCAACGTCCTGACAGGCTTGAGGGGAAAAACGTCCGTTGACGGTTGGCGTACTGCACGCCCGCCTACGGGGCTGCAGGGGAATCCACATTTGGAAGGTACCTGAAGATGTGTGCCTGTTCTTGGAGCTCCGCTAGTAGGGTAGCAAAGACACTCGTAGGCAGTACTGAATGCTGCTCCGTGCTACTTCTCCTCCGCTGGCAAATGCTTCACAGTCGCCCTAGGAAATACGTTTAACAATCGATCTCCAAGAGGAACGAAACACATGATGCCATAAGGCGAAAGAATAGCAGGGCATCTCTTCACAGGCTTGTCCCTGATCTATAGCTGAGGGCAAACACTTGTGTGCTTGTGGGAGAGCCTGTGTCTTTCCTGGAAGCGTTTGGGAGTTTTGCTCAGACGCGTGTTTCCTCAAGTTCAAGAATCAAGATCTAGGATACCTGCAGACAGGTGCCTGTTTGTGTGGAGACAGTCTGTTTGAAACTGTGTTCCTCAGCGCCCGCTCTTTCTCCCCGTCGCTCCACACGCCTGGGAGTCCCTTTCTTTCTCTCCACAAGCACGTGTGTTGACTTCGTCGCACATGTGCATCTGCACAAGCGTTGAGCTCAGCAGAGCGTGTCTCTTGACACTTGATGTGCGTTGGCTGTGTCTGCCTGCTCCAGTGAAGAGAGAAACGGGAAATCATCTTGGTAGAGGCAACAAAGCAAAAGCGAGGCAGGATTGACATCTGCTCAACAGAGACGGATTCCCTGCGCTGACACAGTTCACAGTTACACGAGAAGCAATCTGAGCGGTCCGTCGACCGGAGACGTGTTTCCCAAGAGGTCGTTTAGCGAGTGAACAGCAGTGTGCGCGACTTTCAGGAGTGTGCCTGGAAAGTGCCAGAATCACCAGGAGCATCTGTGCAAAAGCTGCTGCCTCTGTGACCGCATTGAGGCACGTTCGCGTGTCTGCGAGTATATAGACGGCTCTTTCGCGTTCACTCCGAGGGAAACGGTCCGCTATTGCTTCTGTGCGCACAGACGCGATTCCCTTGTCTCTTGCGAACACAGGGAACTCTGTGCATCCAAATCTACAGGCTAAGGACGCGTCTGCATATGTTTTGGTGAACAATCGAGTGTGCGTGTTCTGACAGCTGCCTCTATGCAGACGTCTCCACAGAGCCACTTCTGAATGCCCCGCAGCCCAGGACTGAATGGATACACTAACAAGTGCACCGGTGTGAGCAACCACATATGCAGAAGGACGTCTTTCATCTCACAGAAGCGCGAACGTCTTGGCGTTCAAGCACATGGCAGAAACAAGGTGTGAACAGATGAGCTGCTGCTATTTTCTCCGTTCGGCATGCTTCGTTGTAGCTCTCTTGCCGGTCGCCGGCTTAGCGGCTTGCTTTGCGCGACTAGCTCTGGGGAGAGAAGGAGATAGCGCCGGAAACCTCGCCTTTTGCCTTCTTCGGCGCTGGAACCTGGTTGCTGCGCCTTCTCTTTGTCCATGTGCACACACACGATTCCTCAGCGAAAACCATGCAGAAACCTTTCCACGAGCACCCAGGGATGTGCACCCAGCACCACGTGCACGCACACGCAGCTAGAGAAAAGCACCTACCTTTTCACACACTGAAGCCTAAGCAAACGCGTGGCCACACACACGCACACATCCGCAAGCGCGCCTACTCCCATCTATTGAGGGAAAGACGGACGAGCTCTTTGGTTGCTCTTCACAGGCTTGTCCCTGATCTATAGCTGAGGGCAAACACTTGTGTGCTTGTGGGAGAGCCTGTGTCTTTCCTGGAAGCGTTTGGGAGTTTTGCTCAGACGCGTGTTTCCTCAAGTTCAAGAATCAAGATCTAGGATACCTGCAGACAGGTGCCTGTTTGTGTGGAGACAGTCTGTTTGAAACTGTGCTCCTCAGCGCCCGCTCTTTCTCCCCGTCGCTCCACACGCCTGGGAGTCCCTTTCTTTCTCTCCACAAGCACGTGTGTTGACTTCGTCGCACATGTGCATCTGAACAAGCGTTGAGCTCAGCAGAGCGTGTCTCTTGACACTTGATGTGCGTTGGCTGTGTCTGCCTGCTCCAGTGAAGAGAGAAACGGGAAATCATCTTGGTAGAGGCAACAAAGCAAAAGCGAGGCAGGATTGACATCTGCTCAACAGAGACGGATTCCCTGCGCTGACACAGTTCACAGTTACACGAGAAGCAATCTGAGCGGTCCGTCGACCGGAGACGTGTTTCCCAAGAGGTCGTTTAGCGAGTGAACAGCAGTGTGCGCGACTTTCAGGAGTGTGCCTGGAAAGTGCCAGAATCACCAGGAGCATCTGTGCAAAAGCTGCTGCCTCTGTGACCGCATTGAGGCACGTTCGCGTGTCTGCGAGTATATAGACGGCTCTTTCGCGTTCACTCCGAGGGAAACGGTCCGCTATTGCTTCTGTGCGCACAGACGCGATTCCCTTGTCTCTTGCGAACACAGGGAACTCTGTGCATCCAAATCTACAGGCTAAGGACGCGTCTGCATATGTTTTGGTGAACAATCGAGTGTGCGTGTTCTGACAGCTGCCTCTATGCAGACGTCTCCACAGAGCCACTTCTGAATGCCCCGCAGCCCAGGACTGAATGGATACACTAACAAGTGCACCGGTGTGAGCAACCACATATGCAGAAGGACGTCTTTCATCTCACAGAAGCGCGAACGTCTTGGCGTTCAAGCACATGGCAGAAACAAGGTGTGAACAGATGAGCTGCTGCTATTTTCTCCGTTCGGCATGCTTCGTTGTAGCTCTCTTGCCGGTCGCCGGCTTAGCGGCTTGCTTTGCGCGACTAGCTCTGGGGAGAGAAGGAGATAGCGCCGGAAACCTCGCCTTTTGCCTTCTTCGGCGCTGGAACCTGGTTGCTGCGCCTTCTCTTTGTCCATGTGCACACACACGATTCCTCAGCGAAAACCATGCAGAAACCTTTCCACGAGCACCCAGGGATGTGCACCCAGCACCACGTGCACGCACACGCAGCTAGAGAAAAGCACCTACCTTTTCACACACTGATGCCTAAGCAAACGCGTGGCCACACACACGCACACATCCGCAAGCGCGCCTACTCCCATCTATTGAGGGAAAGACGGACGAGCTCTTTGGTTGCTCTTCACAGGCTTGTCCCTGATCTATAGCTGAGGGCAAACACTTGTGTGCTTGTGGGAGAGCCTGTGTCTTTCCTGGAAGCGTTTGGGAGTTTTGCTCAGACGCGTGTTTCCTCAAGTTCAAGAATCAAGATCTAGGATACCTGCAGACAGGTGCCTGTTTGTGTGGAGACAGTCTGTTTGAAACTGTGTTCCTCAGCGCCCGCTCTTTCTCCCCGTCGCTCCACACGCCTGGGAGTCCCTTTCTTTCTCTCCACAAGCACGTGTGTTGACTTCGTCGCACATGTGCATCTGCACAAGCGTTGAGCTCAGCAGAGCGTGTCTCTTGACACTTGATGTGCGTTGGCTGTGTCTGCCTGCTCCAGTGAAGAGAGAAACGGGAAATCATCTTGGTAGAGGCAACAAAGCAAAGGCGAGGCAGGATCGACATCTGCTCAACAGAGACGGATTCCCTGCGCTGACACAGTTCACAGTTACACGAGAAGCAATCTGAGCGGTCCGTCGACCGGAGACGTGTTTCCCAAGAGGTCGTTTAGCGAGTGAACAGCAGTGTGCGCGACTTTCAGGAGTGTGCCTGGAAAGTGCCAGAATCACCAGGAGCATCTGTGCAAAAGCTGCTGCCTCTGTGACCGCATTGAGGCACGTTCGCGTGTCTGCGAGTATATAGACGGCTCTTTCGCGTTCACTCCGAGGGAAACGGTCCGCTATTGCTTCTGTGCGCACAGACGCGATTCCCTTGTCTCTTGCGAACACAGGGAACTCTGTGCATCCAAATCTACAGGCTAAGGACGCGTCTGCATATGTTTTGGTGAACAATCGAGTGTGCGTGTTCTGACAGCTGCCTCTATGCAGACGTCTCCACAGAGCCACTTCTGAATGCCCCGCAGCCCAGGACTGAATGGATACACTAACAAGTGCACCGGTGTGAGCAACCACATATGCAGAAGGACGTCTTTCATCTCACAGAAGCGCGAACGTCTTGGCGTTCAAGCACATGGCAGAAACAAGGTGTGAACAGATGAGCTGCTGCTATTTTCTCCGTTCGGCATGCTTCGTTGTAGCTCTCTTGCCGGTCGCCGGCTTAGCGGCTTGCTTTGCGCGACTAGCTCTGGGGAGAGAAGGAGATAGCGCCGGAAACCTCGCCTTTTGCCTTCTTCGGCGCTGGAACCTGGTTGCTGCGCCTTCTCTTTGTCCATGTGCACACACACGATTCCTCAGCGAAAACCATGCAGAAACCTTTCCACGAGCACCCAGGGATGTGCACCCAGCACCACGTGCACGCACACGCAGCTAGAGAAAAGCACCTACCTTTTCACACACTGATGCCTAAGCAAACGCGTGGCCACACACACGCACACATCCGCAAGCGCGCCTACTCCCATCTATTGAGGGAAAGACGGACGAGCTCTTTGGTTGCTCTTCACAGGCTTGTCCCTGATCTATAGCTGAGGGCAAACACTTGTGTGCTTGTGGGAGAGCCTGTGTCTTTCCTGGAAGCGTTTGGGAGTTTTGCTCAGACGCGTGTTTCCTCAAGTTCAAGAATCAAGATCTAGGATACCTGCAGACAGGTGCCTGTTTGTGTGGAGACAGTCTGTTTGAAACTGTGTTCCTCAGCGCCCGCTCTTTCTCCCCGTCGCTCCACACGCCTGGGAGTCCCTTTCTTTCTCTCCACAAGCACGTGTGTTGACTTCGTCGCACATGTGCATCTGCACAAGCGTTGAGCTCAGCAGAGCGTGTCTCTTGACACTTGATGTGCGTTGGCTGTGTCTGCCTGCTCCAGTGAAGAGAGAAACGGGAAATCATCTTGGTAGAGGCAACAAAGCAAAGGCGAGGCAGGATCGACATCTGCTCAACAGAGACGGATTCCCTGCGCTGACACAGTTCACAGTTACACGAGAAGCAATCTGAGCGGTCCGTCGACCGGAGACGTGTTTCCCAAGAGGTCGTTTAGCGAGTGAACAGCAGTGTGCGCGACTTTCAGGAGTGTGCCTGGAAAGTGCCAGAATCACCAGGAGCATCTGTGCAAAAGCTGCTGCCTCTGTGACCGCATTGAGGCACGTTCGCGTGTCTGCGAGTATATAGACGGCTCTTTCGCGTTCACTCCGAGGGAAACGGTCCGCTATTGCTTCTGTGCGCACAGACGCGATTCCCTTGTCTCTTGCGAACACAGGGAACTCTGTGCATCCAAATCTACAGGCTAAGGACGCGTCTGCATATGTTTTGGTGAACAATCGAGTGTGCGTGTTCTGACAGCTGCCTCTATGCAGACGTCTCCACAGAGCCACTTCTGAATGCCCCGCAGCCCAGGACTGAATGGATACACTAACAAGTGCACCGGTGTGAGCAACCACATATGCAGAAGGACGTCTTTCATCTCACAGAAGCGCGAACGTCTTGGCGTTCAAGCACATGGCAGAAACAAGGTGTGAACAGATGAGCTGCTGCTATTTTCTCCGTTCGGCATGCTTCGTTGTAGCTCTCTTGCCGGTCGCCGGCTTAGCGGCTTGCTTTGCGCGACTAGCTCTGGGGAGAGAAGGAGATAGCGCCGGAAACCTCGCCTTTTGCCTTCTTCGGCGCTGGAACCTGGTTGCTGCGCCTTCTCTTTGTCCATGTGCACACACACGATTCCTCAGCGAAAACCATGCAGAAACCTTTCCACGAGCACCCAGGGATGTGCACCCAGCACCACGTGCACGCACACGCAGCTAGAGAAAAGCACCTACCTTTTCACACACTGATGCCTAAGCAAACGCGTGGCCACACACACGCACACATCCGCAAGCGCGCCTACTCCCATCTATTGAGGGAAAGACGGACGAGCTCTTTGGTTGCTCTTCACAGGCTTGTCCCTGATCTATAGCTGAGGGCAAACACTTGTGTGCTTGTGGGAGAGCCTGTGTCTTTCCTGGAAGCGTTTGGGAGTTTTGCTCAGACGCGTGTTTCCTCAAGTTCAAGAATCAAGATCTAGGATACCTGCAGACAGGTGCCTGTTTGTGTGGAGACAGTCTGTTTGAAACTGTGTTCCTCAGCGCCCGCTCTTTCTCCCCGTCGCTCCACACGCCTGGGAGTCCCTTTCTTTCTCTCCACAAGCACGTGTGTTGACTTCGTCGCACATGTGCATCTGCACAAGCGTTGAGCTCAGCAGAGCGTGTCTCTTGACACTTGATGTGCGTTGGCTGTGTCTGCCTGCTCCAGTGAAGAGAGAAACGGGAAATCATCTTGGTAGAGGCAACAAAGCAAAGGCGAGGCAGGATCGACATCTGCTCAACAGAGACGGATTCCCTGCGCTGACACAGTTCACAGTTACACGAGAAGCAATCTGAGCGGTCCGTCGACCGGAGACGTGTTTCCCAAGAGGTCGTTTAGCGAGTGAACAGCAGTGTGCGCGACTTTCAGGAGTGTGCCTGGAAAGTGCCAGAATCACCAGGAGCATCTGTGCAAAAGCTGCTGCCTCTGTGACCGCATTGAGGCACGTTCGCGTGTCTGCGAGTATATAGACGGCTCTTTCGCGTTCACTCCGAGGGAAACGGTCCGCTATTGCTTCTGTGCGCACAGACGCGATTCCCTTGTCTCTTGCGAACACAGGGAACTCTGTGCATCCAAATCTACAGGCTAAGGACGCGTCTGCATATGTTTTGGTGAACAATCGAGTGTGCGTGTTCTGACAGCTGCCTCTATGCAGACGTCTCCACAGAGCCACTTCTGAATGCCCCGCAGCCCAGGACTGAATGGATACACTAACAAGTGCACCGGTGTGAGCAACCACATATGCAGAAGGACGTCTTTCATCTCACAGAAGCGCGAACGTCTTGGCGTTCAAGCACATGGCAGAAACAAGGTGTGAACAGATGAGCTGCTGCTATTTTCTCCGTTCGGCATGCTTCGTTGTAGCTCTCTTGCCGGTCGCCGGCTTAGCGGCTTGCTTTGCGCGACTAGCTCTGGGGAGAGAAGGAGATAGCGCCGGAAACCTCGCCTTTTGCCTTCTTCGGCGCTGGAACCTGGTTGCTGCGCCTTCTCTTTGTCCATGTGCACACACACGATTCCTCAGCGAAAACCATGCAGAAACCTTTCCACGAGCACCCAGGGATGTGCACCCAGCACCACGTGCACGCACACGCAGCTAGAGAAAAGCACCTACCTTTTCACACACTGATGCCTAAGCAAACGCGTGGCCACACACACGCACACATCCGCAAGCGCGCCTACTCCCATCTATTGAGGGAAAGACGGACGAGCTCTTTGGTTGCTCTTCACAGGCTTGTCCCTGATCTATAGCTGAGGGCAAACACTTGTGTGCTTGTGGGAGAGCCTGTGTCTTTCCTGGAAGCGTTTGGGAGTTTTGCTCAGACGCGTGTTTCCTCAAGTTCAAGAATCAAGATCTAGGATACCTGCAGACAGGTGCCTGTTTGTGTGGAGACAGTCTGTTTGAAACTGTGTTCCTCAGCGCCCGCTCTTTCTCCCCGTCGCTCCACACGCCTGGGAGTCCCTTTCTTTCTCTCCACAAGCACGTGTGTTGACTTCGTCGCACATGTGCATCTGCACAAGCGTTGAGCTCAGCAGAGCGTGTCTCTTGACACTTGATGTGCGTTGGCTGTGTCTGCCTGCTCCAGTGAAGAGAGAAACGGGAAATCATCTTGGTAGAGGCAACAAAGCAAAGGCGAGGCAGGATCGACATCTGCTCAACAGAGACGGATTCCCTGCGCTGACACAGTTCACAGTTACACGAGAAGCAATCTGAGCGGTCCGTCGACCGGAGACGTGTTTCCCAAGAGGTCGTTTAGCGAGTGAACAGCAGTGTGCGCGACTTTCAGGAGTGTGCCTGGAAAGTGCCAGAATCACCAGGAGCATCTGTGCAAAAGCTGCTGCCTCTGTGACCGCATTGAGGCACGTTCGCGTGTCTGCGAGTATATAGACGGCTCTTTCGCGTTCACTCCGAGGGAAACGGTCCGCTATTGCTTCTGTGCGCACAGACGCGATTCCCTTGTCTCTTGCGAACACAGGGAACTCTGTGCATCCAAATCTACAGGCTAAGGACGCGTCTGCATATGTTTTGGTGAACAATCGAGTGTGCGTGTTCTGACAGCTGCCTCTATGCAGACGTCTCCACAGAGCCACTTCTGAATGCCCCGCAGCCCAGGACTGAATGGATACACTAACAAGTGCACCGGTGTGAGCAACCACATATGCAGAAGGACGTCTTTCATCTCACAGAAGCGCGAACGTCTTGGCGTTCAAGCACATGGCAGAAACAAGGTGTGAACAGATGAGCTGCTGCTATTTTCTCCGTTCGGCATGCTTCGTTGTAGCTCTCTTGCCGGTCGCCGGCTTAGCGGCTTGCTTTGCGCGACTAGCTCTGGGGAGAGAAGGAGATAGCGCCGGAAACCTCGCCTTTTGCCTTCTTCGGCGCTGGAACCTGGTTGCTGCGCCTTCTCTTTGTCCATGTGCACACACACGATTCCTCAGCGAAAACCATGCAGAAACCTTTCCACGAGCACCCAGGGATGTGCACCCAGCACCACGTGCACGCACACGCAGCTAGAGAAAAGCACCTACCTTTTCACACACTGATGCCTAAGCAAACGCGTGGCCACACACACGCACACATCCGCAAGCGCGCCTACTCCCATCTATTGAGGGAAAGACGGACGAGCTCTTTGGTTGCTCTTCACAGGCTTGTCCCTGATCTATAGCTGAGGGCAAACACTTGTGTGCTTGTGGGAGAGCCTGTGTCTTTCCTGGAAGCGTTTGGGAGTTTTGCTCAGACGCGTGTTTCCTCAAGTTCAAGAATCAAGATCTAGGATACCTGCAGACAGGTGCCTGTTTGTGTGGAGACAGTCTGTTTGAAACTGTGTTCCTCAGCGCCCGCTCTTTCTCCCCGTCGCTCCACACGCCTGGGAGTCCCTTTCTTTCTCTCCACAAGCACGTGTGTTGACTTCGTCGCACATGTGCATCTGCACAAGCGTTGAGCTCAGCAGAGCGTGTCTCTTGACACTTGATGTGCGTTGGCTGTGTCTGCCTGCTCCAGTGAAGAGAGAAACGGGAAATCATCTTGGTAGAGGCAACAAAGCAAAGGCGAGGCAGGATCGACATCTGCTCAACAGAGACGGATTCCCTGCGCTGACACAGTTCACAGTTACACGAGAAGCAATCTGAGCGGTCCGTCGACCGGAGACGTGTTTCCCAAGAGGTCGTTTAGCGAGTGAACAGCAGTGTGCGCGACTTTCAGGAGTGTGCCTGGAAAGTGCCAGAATCACCAGGAGCATCTGTGCAAAAGCTGCTGCCTCTGTGACCGCATTGAGGCACGTTCGCGTGTCTGCGAGTATATAGACGGCTCTTTCGCGTTCACTCCGAGGGAAACGGTCCGCTATTGCTTCTGTGCGCACAGACGCGATTCCCTTGTCTCTTGCGAACACAGGGAACTCTGTGCATCCAAATCTACAGGCTAAGGACGCGTCTGCATATGTTTTGGTGAACAATCGAGTGTGCGTGTTCTGACAGCTGCCTCTATGCAGACGTCTCCACAGAGCCACTTCTGAATGCCCCGCAGCCCAGGACTGAATGGATACACTAACAAGTGCACCGGTGTGAGCAACCACATATGCAGAAGGACGTCTTTCATCTCACAGAAGCGCGAACGTCTTGGCGTTCAAGCACATGGCAGAAACAAGGTGTGAACAGATGAGCTGCTGCTATTTTCTCCGTTCGGCATGCTTCGTTGTAGCTCTCTTGCCGGTCGCCGGCTTAGCGGCTTGCTTTGCGCGACTAGCTCTGGGGAGAGAAGGAGATAGCGCCGGAAACCTCGCCTTTTGCCTTCTTCGGCGCTGGAACCTGGTTGCTGCGCCTTCTCTTTGTCCATGTGCACACACACGATTCCTCAGCGAAAACCATGCAGAAACCTTTCCACGAGCACCCAGGGATGTGCACCCAGCACCACGTGCACGCACACGCAGCTAGAGAAAAGCACCTACCTTTTCACACACTGAAGCCTAAGCAAACGCGTGGCCACACACACGCACACATCCGCAAGCGCGCCTACTCCCATCTATTGAGGGAAAGACGGACGAGCAACGTCCTGACAGGCTTGAGGGGAAAAACGTCCGTTGACGGTTGGCGTACTGCACGCCCGCCTACGGGGCTGCAGGGGAATCCACATTTGGAAGGTACCTGAAGATGTGTGCCTGTTCTTGGAGCTCCGCTAGTAGGGTAGCAAAGACACTCGTAGGCAGTACTGAATGCTGCTCCGTGCTACTTCTCCTCCGCTGGCAAATGCTTCACAGTCGCCCTAGGAAATACGTTTAACAATCGATCTCCAAGAGGAACGAAACACATGATGCCATAAGGCGAAAGAATAGCAGGGCATCTCTTCACAGGCTTGTCCCTGATCTATAGCTGAGGGCAAACACTTGTGTGCTTGTGGGAGAGCCTGTGTCTTTCCTGGAAGCGTTTGGGAGTTTTGCTCAGACGCGTGTTTCCTCAAGTTCAAGAATCAAGATCTAGGATACCTGCAGACAGGTGCCTGTTTGTGTGGAGACAGTCTGTTTGAAACTGTGTTCCTCAGCGCCCGCTCTTTCTCCCCGTCGCTCCACACGCCTGGGAGTCCCTTTCTTTCTCTCCACAAGCACGTGTGTTGACTTCGTCGCACATGTGCATCTGCACAAGCGTTGAGCTCAGCAGAGCGTGTCTCTTGACACTTGATGTGCGTTGGCTGTGTCTGCCTGCTCCAGTGAAGAGAGAAACGGGAAATCATCTTGGTAGAGGCAACAAAGCAAAAGCGAGGCAGGATTGACATCTGCTCAACAGAGACGGATTCCCTGCGCTGACACAGTTCACAGTTACACGAGAAGCAATCTGAGCGGTCCGTCGACCGGAGACGTGTTTCCCAAGAGGTCGTTTAGCGAGTGAACAGCAGTGTGCGCGACTTTCAGGAGTGTGCCTGGAAAGTGCCAGAATCACCAGGAGCATCTGTGCAAAAGCTGCTGCCTCTGTGACCGCATTGAGGCACGTTCGCGTGTCTGCGAGTATATAGACGGCTCTTTCGCGTTCACTCCGAGGGAAACGGTCCGCTATTGCTTCTGTGCGCACAGACGCGATTCCCTTGTCTCTTGCGAACACAGGGAACTCTGTGCATCCAAATCTACAGGCTAAGGACGCGTCTGCATATGTTTTGGTGAACAATCGAGTGTGCGTGTTCTGACAGCTGCCTCTATGCAGACGTCTCCACAGAGCCACTTCTGAATGCCCCGCAGCCCAGGACTGAATGGATACACTAACAAGTGCACCGGTGTGAGCAACCACATATGCAGAAGGACGTCTTTCATCTCACAGAAGCGCGAACGTCTTGGCGTTCAAGCACATGGCAGAAACAAGGTGTGAACAGATGAGCTGCTGCTATTTTCTCCGTTCGGCATGCTTCGTTGTAGCTCTCTTGCCGGTCGCCGGCTTAGCGGCTTGCTTTGCGCGACTAGCTCTGGGGAGAGAAGGAGATAGCGCCGGAAACCTCGCCTTTTGCCTTCTTCGGCGCTGGAACCTGGTTGCTGCGCCTTCTCTTTGTCCATGTGCACACACACGATTCCTCAGCGAAAACCATGCAGAAACCTTTCCACGAGCACCCAGGGATGTGCACCCAGCACCACGTGCACGCACACGCAGCTAGAGAAAAGCACCTACCTTTTCACACACTGATGCCTAAGCAAACGCGTGGCCACACACACGCACACATCCGCAAGCGCGCCTACTCCCATCTATTGAGGGAAAGACGGACGAGCTCTTTGGTTGCTCTTCACAGGCTTGTCCCTGATCTATAGCTGAGGGCAAACACTTGTGTGCTTGTGGGAGAGCCTGTGTCTTTCCTGGAAGCGTTTGGGAGTTTTGCTCAGACGCGTGTTTCCTCAAGTTCAAGAATCAAGATCTAGGATACCTGCAGACAGGTGCCTGTTTGTGTGGAGACAGTCTGTTTGAAACTGTGTTCCTCAGCGCCCGCTCTTTCTCCCCGTCGCTCCACACGCCTGGGAGTCCCTTTCTTTCTCTCCACAAGCACGTGTGTTGACTTCGTCGCACATGTGCATCTGCACAAGCGTTGAGCTCAGCAGAGCGTGTCTCTTGACACTTGATGTGCGTTGGCTGTGTCTGCCTGCTCCAGTGAAGAGAGAAACGGGAAATCATCTTGGTAGAGGCAACAAAGCAAAGGCGAGGCAGGATCGACATCTGCTCAACAGAGACGGATTCCCTGCGCTGACACAGTTCACAGTTACACGAGAAGCAATCTGAGCGGTCCGTCGACCGGAGACGTGTTTCCCAAGAGGTCGTTTAGCGAGTGAACAGCAGTGTGCGCGACTTTCAGGAGTGTGCCTGGAAAGTGCCAGAATCACCAGGAGCATCTGTGCAAAAGCTGCTGCCTCTGTGACCGCATTGAGGCACGTTCGCGTGTCTGCGAGTATATAGACGGCTCTTTCGCGTTCACTCCGAGGGAAACGGTCCGCTATTGCTTCTGTGCGCACAGACGCGATTCCCTTGTCTCTTGCGAACACAGGGAACTCTGTGCATCCAAATCTACAGGCTAAGGACGCGTCTGCATATGTTTTGGTGAACAATCGAGTGTGCGTGTTCTGACAGCTGCCTCTATGCAGACGTCTCCACAGAGCCACTTCTGAATGCCCCGCAGCCCAGGACTGAATGGATACACTAACAAGTGCACCGGTGTGAGCAACCACATATGCAGAAGGACGTCTTTCATCTCACAGAAGCGCGAACGTCTTGGCGTTCAAGCACATGGCAGAAACAAGGTGTGAACAGATGAGCTGCTGCTATTTTCTCCGTTCGGCATGCTTCGTTGTAGCTCTCTTGCCGGTCGCCGGCTTAGCGGCTTGCTTTGCGCGACTAGCTCTGGGGAGAGAAGGAGATAGCGCCGGAAACCTCGCCTTTTGCCTTCTTCGGCGCTGGAACCTGGTTGCTGCGCCTTCTCTTTGTCCATGTGCACACACACGATTCCTCAGCGAAAACCATGCAGAAACCTTTCCACGAGCACCCAGGGATGTGCACCCAGCACCACGTGCACGCACACGCAGCTAGAGAAAAGCACCTACCTTTTCACACACTGAAGCCTAAGCAAACGCGTGGCCACACACACGCACACATCCGCAAGCGCGCCTACTCCCATCTATTGAGGGAAAGACGGACGAGCAACGTCCTGACAGGCTTGAGGGGAAAAACGTCCGTTGACGGTTGGCGTACTGCACGCCCGCCTACGGGGCTGCAGGGGAATCCACATTTGGAAGGTACCTGAAGATGTGTGCCTGTTCTTGGAGCTCCGCTAGTAGGGTAGCAAAGACACTCGTAGGCAGTACTGAATGCTGCTCCGTGCTACTTCTCCTCCGCTGGCAAATGCTTCACAGTCGCCCTAGGAAAGACGTTTAACAATCGATCTCCAAGAGGAACGAAACACATGATGCCATAAGGCGAAAGAATAGCAGGGCATCTCTTCACAGGCTTGTCCCTGATCTATAGCTGAGGGCAAACACTTGTGTGCTTGTGGGAGAGCCTGTGTCTTTCCTGGAAGCGTTTGGGAGTTTTGCTCAGACGCGTGTTTCCTCAAGTTCAAGAATCAAGATCTAGGATACCTGCAGACAGGTGCCTGTTTGTGTGGAGACAGTCTGTTTGAAACTGTGTTCCTCAGCGCCCGCTCTTTCTCCCCGTCGCTCCACACGCCTGGGAGTCCCTTTCTTTCTCTCCACAAGCACGTGTGTTGACTTCGTCGCACATGTGCATCTGCACAAGCGTTGAGCTCAGCAGAGCGTGTCTCTTGACACTTGATGTGCGTTGGCTGTGTCTGCCTGCTCCAGTGAAGAGAGAAACGGGAAATCATCTTGGTAGAGGCAACAAAGCAAAAGCGAGGCAGGATTGACATCTGCTCAACAGAGACGGATTCCCTGCGCTGACACAGTTCACAGTTACACGAGAAGCAATCTGAGCGGTCCGTCGACCGGAGACGTGTTTCCCAAGAGGTCGTTTAGCGAGTGAACAGCAGTGTGCGCGACTTTCAGGAGTGTGCCTGGAAAGTGCCAGAATCACCAGGAGCATCTGTGCAAAAGCTGCTGCCTCTGTGACCGCATTGAGGCACGTTCGCGTGTCTGCGAGTATATAGACGGCTCTTTCGCGTTCACTCCGAGGGAAACGGTCCGCTATTGCTTCTGTGCGCACAGACGCGATTCCCTTGTCTCTTGCGAACACAGGGAACTCTGTGCATCCAAATCTACAGGCTAAGGACGCGTCTGCATATGTTTTGGTGAACAATCGAGTGTGCGTGTTCTGACAGCTGCCTCTATGCAGACGTCTCCACAGAGCCACTTCTGAATGCCCCGCAGCCCAGGACTGAATGGATACACTAACAAGTGCACCGGTGTGAGCAACCACATATGCAGAAGGACGTCTTTCATCTCACAGAAGCGCGAACGTCTTGGCGTTCAAGCACATGGCAGAAACAAGGTGTGAACAGATGAGCTGCTGCTATTTTCTCCGTTCGGCATGCTTCGTTGTAGCTCTCTTGCCGGTCGCCGGCTTAGCGGCTTGCTTTGCGCGACTAGCTCTGGGGAGAGAAGGAGATAGCGCCGGAAACCTCGCCTTTTGCCTTCTTCGGCGCTGGAACCTGGTTGCTGCGCCTTCTCTTTGTCCATGTGCACACACACGATTCCTCAGCGAAAACCATGCAGAAACCTTTCCACGAGCACCCAGGGATGTGCACCCAGCACCACGTGCACGCACACGCAGCTAGAGAAAAGCACCTACCTTTTCACACACTGATGCCTAAGCAAACGCGTGGCCACACACACGCACACATCCGCAAGCGCGCCTACTCCCATCTATTGAGGGAAAGACGGACGAGCTCTTTGGTTGCTCTTCACAGGCTTGTCCCTGATCTATAGCTGAGGGCAAACACTTGTGTGCTTGTGGGAGAGCCTGTGTCTTTCCTGGAAGCGTTTGGGAGTTTTGCTCAGACGCGTGTTTCCTCAAGTTCAAGAATCAAGATCTAGGATACCTGCAGACAGGTGCCTGTTTGTGTGGAGACAGTCTGTTTGAAACTGTGTTCCTCAGCGCCCGCTCTTTCTCCCCGTCGCTCCACACGCCTGGGAGTCCCTTTCTTTCTCTCCACAAGCACGTGTGTTGACTTCGTCGCACATGTGCATCTGCACAAGCGTTGAGCTCAGCAGAGCGTGTCTCTTGACACTTGATGTGCGTTGGCTGTGTCTGCCTGCTCCAGTGAAGAGAGAAACGGGAAATCATCTTGGTAGAGGCAACAAAGCAAAAGCGAGGCAGGATTGACATCTGCTCAACAGAGACGGATTCCCTGCGCTGACACAGTTCACAGTTACACGAGAAGCAATCTGAGCGGTCCGTCGACCGGAGACGTGTTTCCCAAGAGGTCGTTTAGCGAGTGAACAGCAGTGTGCGCGACTTTCAGGAGTGTGCCTGGAAAGTGCCAGAATCACCAGGAGCATCTGTGCAAAAGCTGCTGCCTCTGTGACCGCATTGAGGCACGTTCGCGTGTCTGCGAGTATATAGACGGCTCTTTCGCGTTCACTCCGAGGGAAACGGTCCGCTATTGCTTCTGTGCGCACAGACGCGATTCCCTTGTCTCTTGCGAACACAGGGAACTCTGTGCATCCAAATCTACAGGCTAAGGACGCGTCTGCATATGTTTTGGTGAACAATCGAGTGTGCGTGTTCTGACAGCTGCCTCTATGCAGACGTCTCCACAGAGCCACTTCTGAATGCCCCGCAGCCCAGGACTGAATGGATACACTAACAAGTGCACCGGTGTGAGCAACCACATATGCAGAAGGACGTCTTTCATCTCACAGAAGCGCGAACGTCTTGGCGTTCAAGCACATGGCAGAAACAAGGTGTGAACAGATGAGCTGCTGCTATTTTCTCCGTTCGGCATGCTTCGTTGTAGCTCTCTTGCCGGTCGCCGGCTTAGCGGCTTGCTTTGCGCGACTAGCTCTGGGGAGAGAAGGAGATAGCGCCGGAAACCTCGCCTTTTGCCTTCTTCGGCGCTGGAACCTGGTTGCTGCGCCTTCTCTTTGTCCATGTGCACACACACGATTCCTCAGCGAAAACCATGCAGAAACCTTTCCACGAGCACCCAGGGATGTGCACCCAGCACCACGTGCACGCACACGCAGCTAGAGAAAAGCACCTACCTTTTCACACACTGAAGCCTAAGCAAACGCGTGGCCACACACACGCACACATCCGCAAGCGCGCCTACTCCCATCTATTGAGGGAAAGACGGACGAGCAACGTCCTGACAGGCTTGAGGGGAAAAACGTCCGTTGACGGTTGGCGTACTGCACGCCCGCCTACGGGGCTGCAGGGGAATCCACATTTGGAAGGTACCTGAAGATGTGTGCCTGTTCTTGGAGCTCCGCTAGTAGGGTAGCAAAGACACTCGTAGGCAGTACTGAATGCTGCTCCGTGCTACTTCTCCTCCGCTGGCAAATGCTTCACAGTCGCCCTAGGAAAGACGTTTAACAATCGATCTCCAAGAGGAACGAAACACATGATGCCATAAGGCGAAAGAATAGCAGGGCATCTCTTCACAGGCTTGTCCCTGATCTATAGCTGAGGGCAAACACTTGTGTGCTTGTGGGAGAGCCTGTGTCTTTCCTGGAAGCGTTTGGGAGTTTTGCTCAGACGCGTGTTTCCTCAAGTTCAAGAATCAAGATCTAGGATACCTGCAGACAGGTGCCTGTTTGTGTGGAGACAGTCTGTTTGAAACTGTGTTCCTCAGCGCCCGCTCTTTCTCCCCGTCGCTCCACACGCCTGGGAGTCCCTTTCTTTCTCTCCACAAGCACGTGTGTTGACTTCGTCGCACATGTGCATCTGCACAAGCGTTGAGCTCAGCAGAGCGTGTCTCTTGACACTTGATGTGCGTTGGCTGTGTCTGCCTGCTCCAGTGAAGAGAGAAACGGGAAATCATCTTGGTAGAGGCAACAAAGCAAAAGCGAGGCAGGATTGACATCTGCTCAACAGAGACGGATTCCCTGCGCTGACACAGTTCACAGTTACACGAGAAGCAATCTGAGCGGTCCGTCGACCGGAGACGTGTTTCCCAAGAGGTCGTTTAGCGAGTGAACAGCAGTGTGCGCGACTTTCAGGAGTGTGCCTGGAAAGTGCCAGAATCACCAGGAGCATCTGTGCAAAAGCTGCTGCCTCTGTGACCGCATTGAGGCACGTTCGCGTGTCTGCGAGTATATAGACGGCTCTTTCGCGTTCACTCCGAGGGAAACGGTCCGCTATTGCTTCTGTGCGCACAGACGCGATTCCCTTGTCTCTTGCGAACACAGGGAACTCTGTGCATCCAAATCTACAGGCTAAGGACGCGTCTGCATATGTTTTGGTGAACAATCGAGTGTGCGTGTTCTGACAGCTGCCTCTATGCAGACGTCTCCACAGAGCCACTTCTGAATGCCCCGCAGCCCAGGACTGAATGGATACACTAACAAGTGCACCGGTGTGAGCAACCACATATGCAGAAGGACGTCTTTCATCTCACAGAAGCGCGAACGTCTTGGCGTTCAAGCACATGGCAGAAACAAGGTGTGAACAGATGAGCTGCTGCTATTTTCTCCGTTCGGCATGCTTCGTTGTAGCTCTCTTGCCGGTCGCCGGCTTAGCGGCTTGCTTTGCGCGACTAGCTCTGGGGAGAGAAGGAGATAGCGCCGGAAACCTCGCCTTTTGCCTTCTTCGGCGCTGGAACCTGGTTGCTGCGCCTTCTCTTTGTTCATGTGCACACACACGATTCCTCAGCGAAAACCATGCAGAAACCTTTCCACGAGCACCCAGGGATGTGCACCCAGCACCACGTGCACGCACACGCAGCTAGAGAAAAGCACCTACCTTTTCACACACTGATGCCTAAGCAAACGCGTGGCCACACACACGCACACATCCGCAAGCGCGCCTACTCCCATCTATTGAGGGAAAGACGGACGAGCTCTTTGGTTGCTCTTCACAGGCTTGTCCCTGATCTATAGCTGAGGGCAAACACTTGTGTGCTTGTGGGAGAGCCTGTGTCTTTCCTGGAAGCGTTTGGGAGTTTTGCTCAGACGCGTGTTTCCTCAAGTTCAAGAATCAAGATCTAGGATACCTGCAGACAGGTGCCTGTTTGTGTGGAGACAGTCTGTTTGAAACTGTGTTCCTCAGCGCCCGCTCTTTCTCCCCGTCGCTCCACACGCCTGGGAGTCCCTTTCTTTCTCTCCACAAGCACGTGTGTTGACTTCGTCGCACATGTGCATCTGCACAAGCGTTGAGCTCAGCAGAGCGTGTCTCTTGACACTTGATGTGCGTTGGCTGTGTCTGCCTGCTCCAGTGAAGAGAGAAACGGGAAATCATCTTGGTAGAGGCAACAAAGCAAAAGCGAGGCAGGATTGACATCTGCTCAACAGAGACGGATTCCCTGCGCTGACACAGTTCACAGTTACACGAGAAGCAATCTGAGCGGTCCGTCGACCGGAGACGTGTTTCCCAAGAGGTCGTTTAGCGAGTGAACAGCAGTGTGCGCGACTTTCAGGAGTGTGCCTGGAAAGTGCCAGAATCACCAGGAGCATCTGTGCAAAAGCTGCTGCCTCTGTGACCGCATTGAGGCACGTTCGCGTGTCTGCGAGTATATAGACGGCTCTTTCGCGTTCACTCCGAGGGAAACGGTCCGCTATTGCTTCTGTGCGCACAGACGCGATTCCCTTGTCTCTTGCGAACACAGGGAACTCTGTGCATCCAAATCTACAGGCTAAGGACGCGTCTGCATATGTTTTGGTGAACAATCGAGTGTGCGTGTTCTGACAGCTGCCTCTATGCAGACGTCTCCACAGAGCCACTTCTGAATGCCCCGCAGCCCAGGACTGAATGGATACACTAACAAGTGCACCGGTGTGAGCAACCACATATGCAGAAGGACGTCTTTCATCTCACAGAAGCGCGAACGTCTTGGCGTTCAAGCACATGGCAGAAACAAGGTGTGAACAGATGAGCTGCTGCTATTTTCTCCGTTCGGCATGCTTCGTTGTAGCTCTCTTGCCGGTCGCCGGCTTAGCGGCTTGCTTTGCGCGACTAGCTCTGGGGAGAGAAGGAGATAGCGCCGGAAACCTCGCCTTTTGCCTTCTTCGGCGCTGGAACCTGGTTGCTGCGCCTTCTCTTTGTCCATGTGCACACACACGATTCCTCAGCGAAAACCATGCAGAAACCTTTCCACGAGCACCCAGGGATGTGCACCCAGCACCACGTGCACGCACACGCAGCTAGAGAAAAGCACCTACCTTTTCACACACTGATGCCTAAGCAAACGCGTGGCCACACACACGCACACATCCGCAAGCGCGCCTACTCCCATCTATTGAGGGAAAGACGGACGAGCTCTTTGGTTGCTCTTCACAGGCTTGTCCCTGATCTATAGCTGAGGGCAAACACTTGTGTGCTTGTGGGAGAGCCTGTGTCTTTCCTGGAAGCGTTTGGGAGTTTTGCTCAGACGCGTGTTTCCTCAAGTTCAAGAATCAAGATCTAGGATACCTGCAGACAGGTGCCTGTTTGTGTGGAGACAGTCTGTTTGAAACTGTGTTCCTCAGCGCCCGCTCTTTCTCCCCGTCGCTCCACACGCCTGGGAGTCCCTTTCTTTCTCTCCACAAGCACGTGTGTTGACTTCGTCGCACATGTGCATCTGCACAAGCGTTGAGCTCAGCAGAGCGTGTCTCTTGACACTTGATGTGCGTTGGCTGTGTCTGCCTGCTCCAGTGAAGAGAGAAACGGGAAATCATCTTGGTAGAGGCAACAAAGCAAAGGCGAGGCAGGATCGACATCTGCTCAACAGAGACGGATTCCCTGCGCTGACACAGTTCACAGTTACACGAGAAGCAATCTGAGCGGTCCGTCGACCGGAGACGTGTTTCCCAAGAGGTCGTTTAGCGAGTGAACAGCAGTGTGCGCGACTTTCAGGAGTGTGCCTGGAAAGTGCCAGAATCACCAGGAGCATCTGTGCAAAAGCTGCTGCCTCTGTGACCGCATTGAGGCACGTTCGCGTGTCTGCGAGTATATAGACGGCTCTTTCGCGTTCACTCCGAGGGAAACGGTCCGCTATTGCTTCTGTGCGCACAGACGCGATTCCCTTGTCTCTTGCGAACACAGGGAACTCTGTGCATCCAAATCTACAGGCTAAGGACGCGTCTGCATATGTTTTGGTGAACAATCGAGTGTGCGTGTTCTGACAGCTGCCTCTATGCAGACGTCTCCACAGAGCCACTTCTGAATGCCCCGCAGCCCAGGACTGAATGGATACACTAACAAGTGCACCGGTGTGAGCAACCACATATGCAGAAGGACGTCTTTCATCTCACAGAAGCGCGAACGTCTTGGCGTTCAAGCACATGGCAGAAACAAGGTGTGAACAGATGAGCTGCTGCTATTTTCTCCGTTCGGCATGCTTCGTTGTAGCTCTCTTGCCGGTCGCCGGCTTAGCGGCTTGCTTTGCGCGACTAGCTCTGGGGAGAGAAGGAGATAGCGCCGGAAACCTCGCCTTTTGCCTTCTTCGGCGCTGGAACCTGGTTGCTGCGCCTTCTCTTTGTCCATGTGCACACACACGATTCCTCAGCGAAAACCATGCAGAAACCTTTCCACGAGCACCCAGGGATGTGCACCCAGCACCACGTGCACGCACACGCAGCTAGAGAAAAGCACCTACCTTTTCACACACTGAAGCCTAAGCAAACGCGTGGCCACACACACGCACACATCCGCAAGCGCGCCTACTCCCATCTATTGAGGGAAAGACGGACGAGCAACGTCCTGACAGGCTTGAGGGGAAAAACGTCCGTTGACGGTTGGCGTACTGCACGCCCGCCTACGGGGCTGCAGGGGAATCCACATTTGGAAGGTACCTGAAGATGTGTGCCTGTTCTTGGAGCTCCGCTAGTAGGGTAGCAAAGACACTCGTAGGCAGTACTGAATGCTGCTCCGTGCTACTTCTCCTCCGCTGGCAAATGCTTCACAGTCGCCCTAGGAAAGACGTTTAACAATCGATCTCCAAGAGGAACGAAACACATGATGCCATAAGGCGAAAGAATAGCAGGGCATCTCTTCACAGGCTTGTCCCTGATCTATAGCTGAGGGCAAACACTTGTGTGCTTGTGGGAGAGCCTGTGTCTTTCCTGGAAGCGTTTGGGAGTTTTGCTCAGACGCGTGTTTCCTCAAGTTCAAGAATCAAGATCTAGGATACCTGCAGACAGGTGCCTGTTTGTGTGGAGACAGTCTGTTTGAAACTGTGTTCCTCAGCGCCCGCTCTTTCTCCCCGTCGCTCCACACGCCTGGGAGTCCCTTTCTTTCTCTCCACAAGCACGTGTGTTGACTTCGTCGCACATGTGCATCTGCACAAGCGTTGAGCTCAGCAGAGCGTGTCTCTTGACACTTGATGTGCGTTGGCTGTGTCTGCCTGCTCCAGTGAAGAGAGAAACGGGAAATCATCTTGGTAGAGGCAACAAAGCAAAGGCGAGGCAGGATCGACATCTGCTCAACAGAGACGGATTCCCTGCGCTGACACAGTTCACAGTTACACGAGAAGCAATCTGAGCGGTCCGTCGACCGGAGACGTGTTTCCCAAGAGGTCGTTTAGCGAGTGAACAGCAGTGTGCGCGACTTTCAGGAGTGTGCCTGGAAAGTGCCAGAATCACCAGGAGCATCTGTGCAAAAGCTGCTGCCTCTGTGACCGCATTGAGGCACGTTCGCGTGTCTGCGAGTATATAGACGGCTCTTTCGCGTTCACTCCGAGGGAAACGGTCCGCTATTGCTTCTGTGCGCACAGACGCGATTCCCTTGTCTCTTGCGAACACAGGGAACTCTGTGCATCCAAATCTACAGGCTAAGGACGCGTCTGCATATGTTTTGGTGAACAATCGAGTGTGCGTGTTCTGACAGCTGCCTCTATGCAGACGTCTCCACAGAGCCACTTCTGAATGCCCCGCAGCCCAGGACTGAATGGATACACTAACAAGTGCACCGGTGTGAGCAACCACATATGCAGAAGGACGTCTTTCATCTCACAGAAGCGCGAACGTCTTGGCGTTCAAGCACATGGCAGAAACAAGGTGTGAACAGATGAGCTGCTGCTATTTTCTCCGTTCGGCATGCTTCGTTGTAGCTCTCTTGCCGGTCGCCGGCTTAGCGGCTTGCTTTGCGCGACTAGCTCTGGGGAGAGAAGGAGATAGCGCCGGAAACCTCGCCTTTTGCCTTCTTCGGCGCTGGAACCTGGTTGCTGCGCCTTCTCTTTGTCCATGTGCACACACACGATTCCTCAGCGAAAACCATGCAGAAACCTTTCCACGAGCACCCAGGGATGTGCACCCAGCACCACGTGCACGCACACGCAGCTAGAGAAAAGCACCTACCTTTTCACACACTGATGCCTAAGCAAACGCGTGGCCACACACACGCACACATCCGCAAGCGCGCCTACTCCCATCTATTGAGGGAAAGACGGACGAGCTCTTTGGTTGCTCTTCACAGGCTTGTCCCTGATCTATAGCTGAGGGCAAACACTTGTGTGCTTGTGGGAGAGCCTGTGTCTTTCCTGGAAGCGTTTGGGAGTTTTGCTCAGACGCGTGTTTCCTCAAGTTCAAGAATCAAGATCTAGGATACCTGCAGACAGGTGCCTGTTTGTGTGGAGACAGTCTGTTTGAAACTGTGTTCCTCAGCGCCCGCTCTTTCTCCCCGTCGCTCCACACGCCTGGGAGTCCCTTTCTTTCTCTCCACAAGCACGTGTGTTGACTTCGTCGCACATGTGCATCTGCACAAGCGTTGAGCTCAGCAGAGCGTGTCTCTTGACACTTGATGTGCGTTGGCTGTGTCTGCCTGCTCCAGTGAAGAGAGAAACGGGAAATCATCTTGGTAGAGGCAACAAAGCAAAAGCGAGGCAGGATTGACATCTGCTCAACAGAGACGGATTCCCTGCGCTGACACAGTTCACAGTTACACGAGAAGCAATCTGAGCGGTCCGTCGACCGGAGACGTGTTTCCCAAGAGGTCGTTTAGCGAGTGAACAGCAGTGTGCGCGACTTTCAGGAGTGTGCCTGGAAAGTGCCAGAATCACCAGGAGCATCTGTGCAAAAGCTGCTGCCTCTGTGACCGCATTGAGGCACGTTCGCGTGTCTGCGAGTATATAGACGGCTCTTTCGCGTTCACTCCGAGGGAAACGGTCCGCTATTGCTTCTGTGCGCACAGACGCGATTCCCTTGTCTCTTGCGAACACAGGGAACTCTGTGCATCCAAATCTACAGGCTAAGGACGCGTCTGCATATGTTTTGGTGAACAATCGAGTGTGCGTGTTCTGACAGCTGCCTCTATGCAGACGTCTCCACAGAGCCACTTCTGAATGCCCCGCAGCCCAGGACTGAATGGATACACTAACAAGTGCACCGGTGTGAGCAACCACATATGCAGAAGGACGTCTTTCATCTCACAGAAGCGCGAACGTCTTGGCGTTCAAGCACATGGCAGAAACAAGGTGTGAACAGATGAGCTGCTGCTATTTTCTCCGTTCGGCATGCTTCGTTGTAGCTCTCTTGCCGGTCGCCGGCTTAGCGGCTTGCTTTGCGCGACTAGCTCTGGGGAGAGAAGGAGATAGCGCCGGAAACCTCGCCTTTTGCCTTCTTCGGCGCTGGAACCTGGTTGCTGCGCCTTCTCTTTGTCCATGTGCACACACACGATTCCTCAGCGAAAACCATGCAGAAACCTTTCCACGAGCACCCAGGGATGTGCACCCAGCACCACGTGCACGCACACGCAGCTAGAGAAAAGCACCTACCTTTTCACACACTGATGCCTAAGCAAACGCGTGGCCACACACACGCACACATCCGCAAGCGCGCCTACTCCCATCTATTGAGGGAAAGACGGACGAGCTCTTTGGTTGCTCTTCACAGGCTTGTCCCTGATCTATAGCTGAGGGCAAACACTTGTGTGCTTGTGGGAGAGCCTGTGTCTTTCCTGGAAGCGTTTGGGAGTTTTGCTCAGACGCGTGTTTCCTCAAGTTCAAGAATCAAGATCTAGGATACCTGCAGACAGGTGCCTGTTTGTGTGGAGACAGTCTGTTTGAAACTGTGTTCCTCAGCGCCCGCTCTTTCTCCCCGTCGCTCCACACGCCTGGGAGTCCCTTTCTTTCTCTCCACAAGCACGTGTGTTGACTTCGTCGCACATGTGCATCTGCACAAGCGTTGAGCTCAGCAGAGCGTGTCTCTTGACACTTGATGTGCGTTGGCTGTGTCTGCCTGCTCCAGTGAAGAGAGAAACGGGAAATCATCTTGGTAGAGGCAACAAAGCAAAGGCGAGGCAGGATCGACATCTGCTCAACAGAGACGGATTCCCTGCGCTGACACAGTTCACAGTTACACGAGAAGCAATCTGAGCGGTCCGTCGACCGGAGACGTGTTTCCCAAGAGGTCGTTTAGCGAGTGAACAGCAGTGTGCGCGACTTTCAGGAGTGTGCCTGGAAAGTGCCAGAATCACCAGGAGCATCTGTGCAAAAGCTGCTGCCTCTGTGACCGCATTGAGGCACGTTCGCGTGTCTGCGAGTATATAGACGGCTCTTTCGCGTTCACTCCGAGGGAAACGGTCCGCTATTGCTTCTGTGCGCACAGACGCGATTCCCTTGTCTCTTGCGAACACAGGGAACTCTGTGCATCCAAATCTACAGGCTAAGGACGCGTCTGCATATGTTTTGGTGAACAATCGAGTGTGCGTGTTCTGACAGCTGCCTCTACGCAGACGTCTCCACAGAGCCACTTCTGAATGCCCCGCAGCCCAGGACTGAATGGATACACTAACAAGTGCACCGGTGTGAGCAACCACATATGCAGAAGGACGTCTTTCATCTCACAGAAGCGCGAACGTCTTGGCGTTCAAGCACATGGCAGAAACAAGGTGTGAACAGATGAGCTGCTGCTATTTTCTCCGTTCGGCATGCTTCGTTGTAGCTCTCTTGCCGGTCGCCGGCTTAGCGGCTTGCTTTGCGCGACTAGCTCTGGGGAGAGAAGGAGATAGCGCCGGAAACCTCGCCTTTTGCCTTCTTCGGCGCTGGAACCTGGTTGCTGCGCCTTCTCTTTGTCCATGTGCACACACACGATTCCTCAGCGAAAACCATGCAGAAACCTTTCCACGAGCACCCAGGGATGTGCACCCAGCACCACGTGCACGCACACGCAGCTAGAGAAAAGCACCTACCTTTTCACACACTGAAGCCTAAGCAAACGCGTGGCCACACACACGCACACATCCGCAAGCGCGCCTACTCCCATCTATTGAGGGAAAGACGGACGAGCAACGTCCTGACAGGCTTGAGGGGAAAAACGTCCGTTGACGGTTGGCGTACTGCACGCCCGCCTACGGGGCTGCAGGGGAATCCACATTTGGAAGGTACCTGAAGATGTGTGCCTGTTCTTGGAGCTCCGCTAGTAGGGTAGCAAAGACACTCGTAGGCAGTACTGAATGCTGCTCCGTGCTACTTCTCCTCCGCTGGCAAATGCTTCACAGTCGCCCTAGGAAAGACGTTTAACAATCGATCTCCAAGAGGAACGAAACACATGATGCCATAAGGCGAAAGAATAGCAGGGCATCTCTTCACAGGCTTGTCCCTGATCTATAGCTGAGGGCAAACACTTGTGTGCTTGTGGGAGAGCCTGTGTCTTTCCTGGAAGCGTTTGGGAGTTTTGCTCAGACGCGTGTTTCCTCAAGTTCAAGAATCAAGATCTAGGATACCTGCAGACAGGTGCCTGTTTGTGTGGAGACAGTCTGTTTGAAACTGTGTTCCTCAGCGCCCGCTCTTTCTCCCCGTCGCTCCACACGCCTGGGAGTCCCTTTCTTTCTCTCCACAAGCACGTGTGTTGACTTCGTCGCACATGTGCATCTGCACAAGCGTTGAGCTCAGCAGAGCGTGTCTCTTGACACTTGATGTGCGTTGGCTGTGTCTGCCTGCTCCAGTGAAGAGAGAAACGGGAAATCATCTTGGTAGAGGCAACAAAGCAAAAGCGAGGCAGGATTGACATCTGCTCAACAGAGACGGATTCCCTGCGCTGACACAGTTCACAGTTACACGAGAAGCAATCTGAGCGGTCCGTCGACCGGAGACGTGTTTCCCAAGAGGTCGTTTAGCGAGTGAACAGCAGTGTGCGCGACTTTCAGGAGTGTGCCTGGAAAGTGCCAGAATCACCAGGAGCATCTGTGCAAAAGCTGCTGCCTCTGTGACCGCATTGAGGCACGTTCGCGTGTCTGCGAGTATATAGACGGCTCTTTCGCGTTCACTCCGAGGGAAACGGTCCGCTATTGCTTCTGTGCGCACAGACGCGATTCCCTTGTCTCTTGCGAACACAGGGAACTCTGTGCATCCAAATCTACAGGCTAAGGACGCGTCTGCATATGTTTTGGTGAACAATCGAGTGTGCGTGTTCTGACAGCTGCCTCTATGCAGACGTCTCCACAGAGCCACTTCTGAATGCCCCGCAGCCCAGGACTGAATGGATACACTAACAAGTGCACCGGTGTGAGCAACCACATATGCAGAAGGACGTCTTTCATCTCACAGAAGCGCGAACGTCTTGGCGTTCAAGCACATGGCAGAAACAAGGTGTGAACAGATGAGCTGCTGCTATTTTCTCCGTTCGGCATGCTTCGTTGTAGCTCTCTTGCCGGTCGCCGGCTTAGCGGCTTGCTTTGCGCGACTAGCTCTGGGGAGAGAAGGAGATAGCGCCGGAAACCTCGCCTTTTGCCTTCTTCGGCGCTGGAACCTGGTTGCTGCGCCTTCTCTTTGTCCATGTGCACACACACGATTCCTCAGCGAAAACCATGCAGAAACCTTTCCACGAGCACCCAGGGATGTGCACCCAGCACCACGTGCACGCACACGCAGCTAGAGAAAAGCACCTACCTTTTCACACACTGATGCCTAAGCAAACGCGTGGCCACACACACGCACACATCCGCAAGCGCGCCTACTCCCATCTATTGAGGGAAAGACGGACGAGCTCTTTGGTTGCTCTTCACAGGCTTGTCCCTGATCTATAGCTGAGGGCAAACACTTGTGTGCTTGTGGGAGAGCCTGTGTCTTTCCTGGAAGCGTTTGGGAGTTTTGCTCAGACGCGTGTTTCCTCAAGTTCAAGAATCAAGATCTAGGATACCTGCAGACAGGTGCCTGTTTGTGTGGAGACAGTCTGTTTGAAACTGTGTTCCTCAGCGCCCGCTCTTTCTCCCCGTCGCTCCACACGCCTGGGAGTCCCTTTCTTTCTCTCCACAAGCACGTGTGTTGACTTCGTCGCACATGTGCATCTGCACAAGCGTTGAGCTCAGCAGAGCGTGTCTCTTGACACTTGATGTGCGTTGGCTGTGTCTGCCTGCTCCAGTGAAGAGAGAAACGGGAAATCATCTTGGTAGAGGCAACAAAGCAAAAGCGAGGCAGGATTGACATCTGCTCAACAGAGACGGATTCCCTGCGCTGACACAGTTCACAGTTACACGAGAAGCAATCTGAGCGGTCCGTCGACCGGAGACGTGTTTCCCAAGAGGTCGTTTAGCGAGTGAACAGCAGTGTGCGCGACTTTCAGGAGTGTGCCTGGAAAGTGCCAGAATCACCAGGAGCATCTGTGCAAAAGCTGCTGCCTCTGTGACCGCATTGAGGCACGTTCGCGTGTCTGCGAGTATATAGACGGCTCTTTCGCGTTCACTCCGAGGGAAACGGTCCGCTATTGCTTCTGTGCGCACAGACGCGATTCCCTTGTCTCTTGCGAACACAGGGAACTCTGTGCATCCAAATCTACAGGCTAAGGACGCGTCTGCATATGTTTTGGTGAACAATCGAGTGTGCGTGTTCTGACAGCTGCCTCTATGCAGACGTCTCCACAGAGCCACTTCTGAATGCCCCGCAGCCCAGGACTGAATGGATACACTAACAAGTGCACCGGTGTGAGCAACCACATATGCAGAAGGACGTCTTTCATCTCACAGAAGCGCGAACGTCTTGGCGTTCAAGCACATGGCAGAAACAAGGTGTGAACAGATGAGCTGCTGCTATTTTCTCCGTTCGGCATGCTTCGTTGTAGCTCTCTTGCCGGTCGCCGGCTTAGCGGCTTGCTTTGCGCGACTAGCTCTGGGGAGAGAAGGAGATAGCGCCGGAAACCTCGCCTTTTGCCTTCTTCGGCGCTGGAACCTGGTTGCTGCGCCTTCTCTTTGTCCATGTGCACACACACGATTCCTCAGCGAAAACCATGCAGAAACCTTTCCACGAGCACCCAGGGATGTGCACCCAGCACCACGTGCACGCACACGCAGCTAGAGAAAAGCACCTACCTTTTCACACACTGAAGCCTAAGCAAACGCGTGGCCACACACACGCACACATCCGCAAGCGCGCCTACTCCCATCTATTGAGGGAAAGACGGACGAGCAACGTCCTGACAGGCTTGAGGGGAAAAACGTCCGTTGACGGTTGGCGTACTGCACGCCCGCCTACGGGGCTGCAGGGGAATCCACATTTGGAAGGTACCTGAAGATGTGTGCCTGTTCTTGGAGCTCCGCTAGTAGGGTAGCAAAGACACTCGTAGGCAGTACTGAATGCTGCTCCGTGCTACTTCTCCTCCGCTGGCAAATACTTCACAGTCGCCCTAGGAAAGACGTTTAACAATCGATCTCCAAGAGAAACGAAACACATGATGCCATAAGGCGAAAGAATAGCAGGGCATCTCTTCACAGGCTTGTCCCTGATCTATAGCTGAGGGCAAACACTTGTGTGCTTGTGGGAGAGCCTGTGTCTTTCCTGGAAGCGTTTGGGAGTTTTGCTCAGACGCGTGTTTCCTCAAGTTCAAGAATCAAGATCTAGGATACCTGCAGACAGGTGCCTGTTTGTGTGGAGACAGTCTGTTTGAAACTGTGTTCCTCAGCGCCCGCTCTTTCTCCCCGTCGCTCCACACGCCTGGGAGTCCCTTTCTTTCTCTCCACAAGCACGTGTGTTGACTTCGTCGCACATGTGCATCTGCACAAGCGTTGAGCTCAGCAGAGCGTGTCTCTTGACACTTGATGTGCGTTGGCTGTGTCTGCCTGCTCCAGTGAAGAGAGAAACGGGAAATCATCTTGGTAGAGGCAACAAAGCAAAAGCGAGGCAGGATTGACATCTGCTCAACAGAGACGGATTCCCTGCGCTGACACAGTTCACAGTTACACGAGAAGCAATCTGAGCGGTCCGTCGACCGGAGACGTGTTTCCCAAGAGGTCGTTTAGCGAGTGAACAGCAGTGTGCGCGACTTTCAGGAGTGTGCCTGGAAAGTGCCAGAATCACCAGGAGCATCTGTGCAAAAGCTGCTGCCTCTGTGACCGCATTGAGGCACGTTCGCGTGTCTGCGAGTATATAGACGGCTCTTTCGCGTTCACTCCGAGGGAAACGGTCCGCTATTGCTTCTGTGCGCACAGACGCGATTCCCTTGTCTCTTGCGAACACAGGGAACTCTGTGCATCCAAATCTACAGGCTAAGGACGCGTCTGCATATGTTTTGGTGAACAATCGAGTGTGCGTGTTCTGACAGCTGCCTCTATGCAGACGTCTCCACAGAGCCACTTCTGAATGCCCCGCAGCCCAGGACTGAATGGATACACTAACAAGTGCACCGGTGTGAGCAACCACATATGCAGAAGGACGTCTTTCATCTCACAGAAGCGCGAACGTCTTGGCGTTCAAGCACATGGCAGAAACAAGGTGTGAACAGATGAGCTGCTGCTATTTTCTCCGTTCGGCATGCTTCGTTGTAGCTCTCTTGCCGGTCGCCGGCTTAGCGGCTTGCTTTGCGCGACTAGCTCTGGGGAGAGAAGGAGATAGCGCCGGAAACCTCGCCTTTTGCCTTCTTCGGCGCTGGAACCTGGTTGCTGCGCCTTCTCTTTGTCCATGTGCACACACACGATTCCTCAGCGAAAACCATGCAGAAACCTTTCCACGAGCACCCAGGGATGTGCACCCAGCACCACGTGCACGCACACGCAGCTAGAGAAAAGCACCTACCTTTTCACACACTGATGCCTAAGCAAACGCGTGGCCACACACACGCACACATCCGCAAGCGCGCCTACTCCCATCTATTGAGGGAAAGACGGACGAGCTCTTTGGTTGCTCTTCACAGGCTTGTCCCTGATCTATAGCTGAGGGCAAACACTTGTGTGCTTGTGGGAGAGCCTGTGTCTTTCCTGGAAGCGTTTGGGAGTTTTGCTCAGACGCGTGTTTCCTCAAGTTCAAGAATCAAGATCTAGGATACCTGCAGACAGGTGCCTGTTTGTGTGGAGACAGTCTGTTTGAAACTGTGTTCCTCAGCGCCCGCTCTTTCTCCCCGTCGCTCCACACGCCTGGGAGTCCCTTTCTTTCTCTCCACAAGCACGTGTGTTGACTTCGTCGCACATGTGCATCTGCACAAGCGTTGAGCTCAGCAGAGCGTGTCTCTTGACACTTGATGTGCGTTGGCTGTGTCTGCCTGCTCCAGTGAAGAGAGAAACGGGAAATCATCTTGGTAGAGGCAACAAAGCAAAAGCGAGGCAGGATTGACATCTGCTCAACAGAGACGGATTCCCTGCGCTGACACAGTTCACAGTTACACGAGAAGCAATCTGAGCGGTCCGTCGACCGGAGACGTGTTTCCCAAGAGGTCGTTTAGCGAGTGAACAGCAGTGTGCGCGACTTTCAGGAGTGTGCCTGGAAAGTGCCAGAATCACCAGGAGCATCTGTGCAAAAGCTGCTGCCTCTGTGACCGCATTGAGGCACGTTCGCGTGTCTGCGAGTATATAGACGGCTCTTTCGCGTTCACTCCGAGGGAAACGGTCCGCTATTGCTTCTGTGCGCACAGACGCGATTCCCTTGTCTCTTGCGAACACAGGGAACTCTGTGCATCCAAATCTACAGGCTAAGGACGCGTCTGCATATGTTTTGGTGAACAATCGAGTGTGCGTGTTCTGACAGCTGCCTCTATGCAGACGTCTCCACAGAGCCACTTCTGAATGCCCCGCAGCCCAGGACTGAATGGATACACTAACAAGTGCACCGGTGTGAGCAACCACATATGCAGAAGGACGTCTTTCATCTCACAGAAGCGCGAACGTCTTGGCGTTCAAGCACATGGCAGAAACAAGGTGTGAACAGATGAGCTGCTGCTATTTTCTCCGTTCGGCATGCTTCGTTGTAGCTCTCTTGCCGGTCGCCGGCTTAGCGGCTTGCTTTGCGCGACTAGCTCTGGGGAGAGAAGGAGATAGCGCCGGAAACCTCGCCTTTTGCCTTCTTCGGCGCTGGAACCTGGTTGCTGCGCCTTCTCTTTGTCCATGTGCACACACACGATTCCTCAGCGAAAACCATGCAGAAACCTTTCCACGAGCACCCAGGGATGTGCACCCAGCACCACGTGCACGCACACGCAGCTAGAGAAAAGCACCTACCTTTTCACACACTGATGCCTAAGCAAACGCGTGGCCACACACACGCACACATCCGCAAGCGCGCCTACTCCCATCTATTGAGGGAAAGACGGACGAGCTCTTTGGTTGCTCTTCACAGGCTTGTCCCTGATCTATAGCTGAGGGCAAACACTTGTGTGCTTGTGGGAGAGCCTGTGTCTTTCCTGGAAGCGTTTGGGAGTTTTGCTCAGACGCGTGTTTCCTCAAGTTCAAGAATCAAGATCTAGGATACCTGCAGACAGGTGCCTGTTTGTGTGGAGACAGTCTGTTTGAAACTGTGTTCCTCAGCGCCCGCTCTTTCTCCCCGTCGCTCCACACGCCTGGGAGTCCCTTTCTTTCTCTCCACAAGCACGTGTGTTGACTTCGTCGCACATGTGCATCTGCACAAGCGTTGAGCTCAGCAGAGCGTGTCTCTTGACACTTGATGTGCGTTGGCTGTGTCTGCCTGCTCCAGTGAAGAGAGAAACGGGAAATCATCTTGGTAGAGGCAACAAAGCAAAGGCGAGGCAGGATCGACATCTGCTCAACAGAGACGGATTCCCTGCGCTGACACAGTTCACAGTTACACGAGAAGCAATCTGAGCGGTCCGTCGACCGGAGACGTGTTTCCCAAGAGGTCGTTTAGCGAGTGAACAGCAGTGTGCGCGACTTTCAGGAGTGTGCCTGGAAAGTGCCAGAATCACCAGGAGCATCTGTGCAAAAGCTGCTGCCTCTGTGACCGCATTGAGGCACGTTCGCGTGTCTGCGAGTATATAGACGGCTCTTTCGCGTTCACTCCGAGGGAAACGGTCCGCTATTGCTTCTGTGCGCACAGACGCGATTCCCTTGTCTCTTGCGAACACAGGGAACTCTGTGCATCCAAATCTACAGGCTAAGGACGCGTCTGCATATGTTTTGGTGAACAATCGAGTGTGCGTGTTCTGACAGCTGCCTCTATGCAGACGTCTCCACAGAGCCACTTCTGAATGCCCCGCAGCCCAGGACTGAATGGATACACTAACAAGTGCACCGGTGTGAGCAACCACATATGCAGAAGGACGTCTTTCATCTCACAGAAGCGCGAACGTCTTGGCGTTCAAGCACATGGCAGAAACAAGGTGTGAACAGATGAGCTGCTGCTATTTTCTCCGTTCGGCATGCTTCGTTGTAGCTCTCTTGCCGGTCGCCGGCTTAGCGGCTTGCTTTGCGCGACTAGCTCTGGGGAGAGAAGGAGATAGCGCCGGAAACCTCGCCTTTTGCCTTCTTCGGCGCTGGAACCTGGTTGCTGCGCCTTCTCTTTGTCCATGTGCACACACACGATTCCTCAGCGAAAACCATGCAGAAACCTTTCCACGAGCACCCAGGGATGTGCACCCAGCACCACGTGCACGCACACGCAGCTAGAGAAAAGCACCTACCTTTTCACACACTGAAGCCTAAGCAAACGCGTGGCCACACACACGCACACATCCGCAAGCGCGCCTACTCCCATCTATTGAGGGAAAGACGGACGAGCAACGTCCTGACAGGCTTGAGGGGAAAAACGTCCGTTGACGGTTGGCGTACTGCACGCCCGCCTACGGGGCTGCAGGGGAATCCACATTTGGAAGGTACCTGAAGATGTGTGCCTGTTCTTGGAGCTCCGCTAGTAGGGTAGCAAAGACACTCGTAGGCAGTACTGAATGCTGCTCCGTGCTACTTCTCCTCCGCTGGCAAATGCTTCACAGTCGCCCTAGGAAAGACGTTTAACAATCGATCTCCAAGAGGAACGAAACACATGATGCCATAAGGCGAAAGAATAGCAGGGCATCTCTTCACAGGCTTGTCCCTGATCTATAGCTGAGGGCAAACACTTGTGTGCTTGTGGGAGAGCCTGTGTCTTTCCTGGAAGCGTTTGGGAGTTTTGCTCAGACGCGTGTTTCCTCAAGTTCAAGAATCAAGATCTAGGATACCTGCAGACAGGTGCCTGTTTGTGTGGAGACAGTCTGTTTGAAACTGTGTTCCTCAGCGCCCGCTCTTTCTCCCCGTCGCTCCACACGCCTGGGAGTCCCTTTCTTTCTCTCCACAAGCACGTGTGTTGACTTCGTCGCACATGTGCATCTGCACAAGCGTTGAGCTCAGCAGAGCGTGTCTCTTGACACTTGATGTGCGTTGGCTGTGTCTGCCTGCTCCAGTGAAGAGAGAAACGGGAAATCATCTTGGTAGAGGCAACAAAGCAAAGGCGAGGCAGGATTGACATCTGCTCAACAGAGACGGATTCCCTGCGCTGACACAGTTCACAGTTACACGAGAAGCAATCTGAGCGGTCCGTCGACCGGAGACGTGTTTCCCAAGAGGTCGTTTAGCGAGTGAACAGCAGTGTGCGCGACTTTCAGGAGTGTGCCTGGAAAGTGCCAGAATCACCAGGAGCATCTGTGCAAAAGCTGCTGCCTCTGTGACCGCATTGAGGCACGTTCGCGTGTCTGCGAGTATATAGACGGCTCTTTCGCGTTCACTCCGAGGGAAACGGTCCGCTATTGCTTCTGTGCGCACAGACGCGATTCCCTTGTCTCTTGCGAACACAGGGAACTCTGTGCATCCAAATCTACAGGCTAAGGACGCGTCTGCATATGTTTTGGTGAACAATCGAGTGTGCGTGTTCTGACAGCTGCCTCTATGCAGACGTCTCCACAGAGCCACTTCTGAATGCCCCGCAGCCCAGGACTGAATGGATACACTAACAAGTGCACCGGTGTGAGCAACCACATATGCAGAAGGACGTCTTTCATCTCACAGAAGCGCGAACGTCTTGGCGTTCAAGCACATGGCAGAAACAAGGTGTGAACAGATGAGCTGCTGCTATTTTCTCCGTTCGGCATGCTTCGTTGTAGCTCTCTTGCCGGTCGCCGGCTTAGCGGCTTGCTTTGCGCGACTAGCTCTGGGGAGAGAAGGAGATAGCGCCGGAAACCTCGCCTTTTGCCTTCTTCGGCGCTGGAACCTGGTTGCTGCGCCTTCTCTTTGTCCATGTGCACACACACGATTCCTCAGCGAAAACCATGCAGAAACCTTTCCACGAGCACCCAGGGATGTGCACCCAGCACCACGTGCACGCACACGCAGCTAGAGAAAAGCACCTACCTTTTCACACACTGATGCCTAAGCAAACGCGTGGCCACACACACGCACACATCCGCAAGCGCGCCTACTCCCATCTATTGAGGGAAAGACGGACGAGCTCTTTGGTTGCTCTTCACAGGCTTGTCCCTGATCTATAGCTGAGGGCAAACACTTGTGTGCTTGTGGGAGAGCCTGTGTCTTTCCTGGAAGCGTTTGGGAGTTTTGCTCAGACGCGTGTTTCCTCAAGTTCAAGAATCAAGATCTAGGATACCTGCAGACAGGTGCCTGTTTGTGTGGAGACAGTCTGTTTGAAACTGTGTTCCTCAGCGCCCGCTCTTTCTCCCCGTCGCTCCACACGCCTGGGAGTCCCTTTCTTTCTCTCCACAAGCACGTGTGTTGACTTCGTCGCACATGTGCATCTGCACAAGCGTTGAGCTCAGCAGAGCGTGTCTCTTGACACTTGATGTGCGTTGGCTGTGTCTGCCTGCTCCAGTGAAGAGAGAAACGGGAAATCATCTTGGTAGAGGCAACAAAGCAAAAGCGAGGCAGGATTGACATCTGCTCAACAGAGACGGATTCCCTGCGCTGACACAGTTCACAGTTACACGAGAAGCAATCTGAGCGGTCCGTCGACCGGAGACGTGTTTCCCAAGAGGTCGTTTAGCGAGTGAACAGCAGTGTGCGCGACTTTCAGGAGTGTGCCTGGAAAGTGCCAGAATCACCAGGAGCATCTGTGCAAAAGCTGCTGCCTCTGTGACCGCATTGAGGCACGTTCGCGTGTCTGCGAGTATATAGACGGCTCTTTCGCGTTCACTCCGAGGGAAACGGTCCGCTATTGCTTCTGTGCGCACAGACGCGATTCCCTTGTCTCTTGCGAACACAGGGAACTCTGTGCATCCAAATCTACAGGCTAAGGACGCGTCTGCATATGTTTTGGTGAACAATCGAGTGTGCGTGTTCTGACAGCTGCCTCTATGCAGACGTCTCCACAGAGCCACTTCTGAATGCCCCGCAGCCCAGGACTGAATGGATACACTAACAAGTGCACCGGTGTGAGCAACCACATATGCAGAAGGACGTCTTTCATCTCACAGAAGCGCGAACGTCTTGGCGTTCAAGCACATGGCAGAAACAAGGTGTGAACAGATGAGCTGCTGCTATTTTCTCCGTTCGGCATGCTTCGTTGTAGCTCTCTTGCCGGTCGCCGGCTTAGCGGCTTGCTTTGCGCGACTAGCTCTGGGGAGAGAAGGAGATAGCGCCGGAAACCTCGCCTTTTGCCTTCTTCGGCGCTGGAACCTGGTTGCTGCGCCTTCTCTTTGTCCATGTGCACACACACGATTCCTCAGCGAAAACCATGCAGAAACCTTTCCACGAGCACCCAGGGATGTGCACCCAGCACCACGTGCACGCACACGCAGCTAGAGAAAAGCACCTACCTTTTCACACACTGATGCCTAAGCAAACGCGTGGCCACACACACGCACACATCCGCAAGCGCGCCTACTCCCATCTATTGAGGGAAAGACGGACGAGCTCTTTGGTTGCTCTTCACAGGCTTGTCCCTGATCTATAGCTGAGGGCAAACACTTGTGTGCTTGTGGGAGAGCCTGTGTCTTTCCTGGAAGCGTTTGGGAGTTTTGCTCAGACGCGTGTTTCCTCAAGTTCAAGAATCAAGATCTAGGATACCTGCAGACAGGTGCCTGTTTGTGTGGAGACAGTCTGTTTGAAACTGTGTTCCTCAGCGCCCGCTCTTTCTCCCCGTCGCTCCACACGCCTGGGAGTCCCTTTCTTTCTCTCCACAAGCACGTGTGTTGACTTCGTCGCACATGTGCATCTGCACAAGCGTTGAGCTCAGCAGAGCGTGTCTCTTGACACTTGATGTGCGTTGGCTGTGTCTGCCTGCTCCAGTGAAGAGAGAAACGGGAAATCATCTTGGTAGAGGCAACAAAGCAAAGGCGAGGCAGGATTGACATCTGCTCAACAGAGACGGATTCCCTGCGCTGACACAGTTCACAGTTACACGAGAAGCAATCTGAGCGGTCCGTCGACCGGAGACGTGTTTCCCAAGAGGTCGTTTAGCGAGTGAACAGCAGTGTGCGCGACTTTCAGGAGTGTGCCTGGAAAGTGCCAGAATCACCAGGAGCATCTGTGCAAAAGCTGCTGCCTCTGTGACCGCATTGAGGCACGTTCGCGTGTCTGCGAGTATATAGACGGCTCTTTCGCGTTCACTCCGAGGGAAACGGTCCGCTATTGCTTCTGTGCGCACAGACGCGATTCCCTTGTCTCTTGCGAACACAGGGAACTCTGTGCATCCAAATCTACAGGCTAAGGACGCGTCTGCATATGTTTTGGTGAACAATCGAGTGTGCGTGTTCTGACAGCTGCCTCTATGCAGACGTCTCCACAGAGCCACTTCTGAATGCCCCGCAGCCCAGGACTGAATGGATACACTAACAAGTGCACCGGTGTGAGCAACCACATATGCAGAAGGACGTCTTTCATCTCACAGAAGCGCGAACGTCTTGGCGTTCAAGCACATGGCAGAAACAAGGTGTGAACAGATGAGCTGCTGCTATTTTCTCCGTTCGGCATGCTTCGTTGTAGCTCTCTTGCCGGTCGCCGGCTTAGCGGCTTGCTTTGCGCGACTAGCTCTGGGGAGAGAAGGAGATAGCGCCGGAAACCTCGCCTTTTGCCTTCTTCGGCGCTGGAACCTGGTTGCTGCGCCTTCTCTTTGTCCATGTGCACACACACGATTCCTCAGCGAAAACCATGCAGAAACCTTTCCACGAGCACCCAGGGATGTGCACCCAGCACCACGTGCACGCACACGCAGCTAGAGAAAAGCACCTACCTTTTCACACACTGATGCCTAAGCAAACGCGTGGCCACACACACGCACACATCCGCAAGCGCGCCTACTCCCATCTATTGAGGGAAAGACGGACGAGCTCTTTGGTTGCTCTTCACAGGCTTGTCCCTGATCTATAGCTGAGGGCAAACACTTGTGTGCTTGTGGGAGAGCCTGTGTCTTTCCTGGAAGCGTTTGGGAGTTTTGCTCAGACGCGTGTTTCCTCAAGTTCAAGAATCAAGATCTAGGATACCTGCAGACAGGTGCCTGTTTGTGTGGAGACAGTCTGTTTGAAACTGTGTTCCTCAGCGCCCGCTCTTTCTCCCCGTCGCTCCACACGCCTGGGAGTCCCTTTCTTTCTCTCCACAAGCACGTGTGTTGACTTCGTCGCACATGTGCATCTGCACAAGCGTTGAGCTCAGCAGAGCGTGTCTCTTGACACTTGATGTGCGTTGGCTGTGTCTGCCTGCTCCAGTGAAGAGAGAAACGGGAAATCATCTTGGTAGAGGCAACAAAGCAAAGGCGAGGCAGGATTGACATCTGCTCAACAGAGACGGATTCCCTGCGCTGACACAGTTCACAGTTACACGAGAAGCAATCTGAGCGGTCCGTCGACCGGAGACGTGTTTCCCAAGAGGTCGTTTAGCGAGTGAACAGCAGTGTGCGCGACTTTCAGGAGTGTGCCTGGAAAGTGCCAGAATCACCAGGAGCATCTGTGCAAAAGCTGCTGCCTCTGTGACCGCATTGAGGCACGTTCGCGTGTCTGCGAGTATATAGACGGCTCTTTCGCGTTCACTCCGAGGGAAACGGTCCGCTATTGCTTCTGTGCGCACAGACGCGATTCCCTTGTCTCTTGCGAACACAGGGAACTCTGTGCATCCAAATCTACAGGCTAAGGACGCGTCTGCATATGTTTTGGTGAACAATCGAGTGTGCGTGTTCTGACAGCTGCCTCTATGCAGACGTCTCCACAGAGCCACTTCTGAATGCCCCGCAGCCCAGGACTGAATGGATACACTAACAAGTGCACCGGTGTGAGCAACCACATATGCAGAAGGACGTCTTTCATCTCACAGAAGCGCGAACGTCTTGGCGTTCAAGCACATGGCAGAAACAAGGTGTGAACAGATGAGCTGCTGCTATTTTCTCCGTTCGGCATGCTTCGTTGTAGCTCTCTTGCCGGTCGCCGGCTTAGCGGCTTGCTTTGCGCGACTAGCTCTGGGGAGAGAAGGAGATAGCGCCGGAAACCTCGCCTTTTGCCTTCTTCGGCGCTGGAACCTGGTTGCTGCGCCTTCTCTTTGTCCATGTGCACACACACGATTCCTCAGCGAAAACCATGCAGAAACCTTTCCACGAGCACCCAGGGATGTGCACCCAGCACCACGTGCACGCACACGCAGCTAGAGAAAAGCACCTACCTTTTCACACACTGATGCCTAAGCAAACGCGTGGCCACACACACGCACACATCCGCAAGCGCGCCTACTCCCATCTATTGAGGGAAAGACGGACGAGCTCTTTGGTTGCTCTTCACAGGCTTGTCCCTGATCTATAGCTGAGGGCAAACACTTGTGTGCTTGTGGGAGAGCCTGTGTCTTTCCTGGAAGCGTTTGGGAGTTTTGCTCAGACGCGTGTTTCCTCAAGTTCAAGAATCAAGATCTAGGATACCTGCAGACAGGTGCCTGTTTGTGTGGAGACAGTCTGTTTGAAACTGTGTTCCTCAGCGCCCGCTCTTTCTCCCCGTCGCTCCACACGCCTGGGAGTCCCTTTCTTTCTCTCCACAAGCACGTGTGTTGACTTCGTCGCACATGTGCATCTGCACAAGCGTTGAGCTCAGCAGAGCGTGTCTCTTGACACTTGATGTGCGTTGGCTGTGTCTGCCTGCTCCAGTGAAGAGAGAAACGGGAAATCATCTTGGTAGAGGCAACAAAGCAAAGGCGAGGCAGGATCGACATCTGCTCAACAGAGACGGATTCCCTGCGCTGACACAGTTCACAGTTACACGAGAAGCAATCTGAGCGGTCCGTCGACCGGAGACGTGTTTCCCAAGAGGTCGTTTAGCGAGTGAACAGCAGTGTGCGCGACTTTCAGGAGTGTGCCTGGAAAGTGCCAGAATCACCAGGAGCATCTGTGCAAAAGCTGCTGCCTCTGTGACCGCATTGAGGCACGTTCGCGTGTCTGCGAGTATATAGACGGCTCTTTCGCGTTCACTCCGAGGGAAACGGTCCGCTATTGCTTCTGTGCGCACAGACGCGATTCCCTTGTCTCTTGCGAACACAGGGAACTCTGTGCATCCAAATCTACAGGCTAAGGACGCGTCTGCATATGTTTTGGTGAACAATCGAGTGTGCGTGTTCTGACAGCTGCCTCTATGCAGACGTCTCCACAGAGCCACTTCTGAATGCCCCGCAGCCCAGGACTGAATGGATACACTAACAAGTGCACCGGTGTGAGCAACCACATATGCAGAAGGACGTCTTTCATCTCACAGAAGCGCGAACGTCTTGGCGTTCAAGCACATGGCAGAAACAAGGTGTGAACAGATGAGCTGCTGCTATTTTCTCCGTTCGGCATGCTTCGTTGTAGCTCTCTTGCCGGTCGCCGGCTTAGCGGCTTGCTTTGCGCGACTAGCTCTGGGGAGAGAAGGAGATAGCGCCGGAAACCTCGCCTTTTGCCTTCTTCGGCGCTGGAACCTGGTTGCTGCGCCTTCTCTTTGTCCATGTGCACACACACGATTCCTCAGCGAAAACCATGCAGAAACCTTTCCACGAGCACCCAGGGATGTGCACCCAGCACCACGTGCACGCACACGCAGCTAGAGAAAAGCACCTACCTTTTCACACACTGATGCCTAAGCAAACGCGTGGCCACACACACGCACACATCCGCAAGCGCGCCTACTCCCATCTATTGAGGGAAAGACGGACGAGCTCTTTGGTTGCTCTTCACAGGCTTGTCCCTGATCTATAGCTGAGGGCAAACACTTGTGTGCTTGTGGGAGAGCCTGTGTCTTTCCTGGAAGCGTTTGGGAGTTTTGCTCAGACGCGTGTTTCCTCAAGTTCAAGAATCAAGATCTAGGATACCTGCAGACAGGTGCCTGTTTGTGTGGAGACAGTCTGTTTGAAACTGTGTTCCTCAGCACCCGCTCTTTCTCCCCGTCGCTCCACACGCCTGGGAGTCCCTTTCTTTCTCTCCACAAGCACGTGTGTTGACTTCGTCGCACATGTGCATCTGCACAAGCGTTGAGCTCAGCAGAGCGTGTCTCTTGACACTTGATGTGCGTTGGCTGTGTCTGCCTGCTCCAGTGAAGAGAGAAACGGGAAATCATCTTGGTAGAGGCAACAAAGCAAAAGCGAGGCAGGATTGACATCTGCTCAACAGAGACGGATTCCCTGCGCTGACACAGTTCACAGTTACACGAGAAGCAATCTGAGCGGTCCGTCGACCGGAGACGTGTTTCCCAAGAGGTCGTTTAGCGAGTGAACAGCAGTGTGCGCGACTTTCAGGAGTGTGCCTGGAAAGTGCCAGAATCACCAGGAGCATCTGTGCAAAAGCTGCTGCCTCTGTGACCGCATTGAGGCACGTTCGCGTGTCTGCGAGTATATAGACGGCTCTTTCGCGTTCACTCCGAGGGAAACGGTCCGCTATTGCTTCTGTGCGCACAGACGCGATTCCCTTGTCTCTTGCGAACACAGGGAACTCTGTGCATCCAAAGCTACAGGCTAAGGACGCGTCTGCATATGTTTTGGTGAACAATCGAGTGTGCGTGTTCTGACAGCTGCCTCTATGCAGACGTCTCCACAGAGCCACTTCTGAATGCCCCGCAGCCCAGGACTGAATGGATACACTAACAAGTGCACCGGTGTGAGCAACCACATATGCAGAAGGACGTCTTTCATCTCACAGAAGCGCGAACGTCTTGGCGTTCAAGCACATGGCAGAAACAAGGTGTGAACAGATGAGCTGCTGCTATTTTCTCCGTTCGGCATGCTTCGTTGTAGCTCTCTTGCCGGTCGCCGGCTTAGCGGCTTGCTTTGCGCGACTAGCTCTGGGGAGAGAAGGAGATAGCGCCGGAAACCTCGCCTTTTGCCTTCTTCGGCGCTGGAACCTGGTTGCTGCGCCTTCTCTTTGTCCATGTGCACACACACGATTCCTCAGCGAAAACCATGCAGAAACCTTTCCACGAGCACCCAGGGATGTGCACCCAGCACCACGTGCACGCACACGCAGCTAGAGAAAAGCACCTACCTTTTCACACACTGAAGCCTAAGCAAACGCGTGGCCACACACACGCACACATCCGCAAGCGCGCCTACTCCCATCTATTGAGGGAAAGACGGACGAGCAACGTCCTGACAGGCTTGAGGGGAAAAACGTCCGTTGACGGTTGGCGTACTGCACGCCCGCCTACGGGGCTGCAGGGGAATCCACATTTGGAAGGTACCTGAAGATGTGTGCCTGTTCTTGGAGCTCCCCTAGTAGGGTAGCAAAGACACTCGTAGGCAGTACTGAATGCTGCTCCGTGCTACTTCTCCTCCGCTGGCAAATGCTTCACAGTCGCCCTAGGAAAGACGTTTAACAATCGATCTCCAAGAGGAACGAAACACATGATGCCATAAGGCGAAAGAATAGCAGGGCATCTCTTCACAGGCTTGTCCCTGATCTATAGCTGAGGGCAAACACTTGTGTGCTTGTGGGAGAGCCTGTGTCTTTCCTGGAAGCGTTTGGGAGTTTTGCTCAGACGCGTGTTTCCTCAAGTTCAAGAATCAAGATCTAGGATACCTGCAGACAGGTGCCTGTTTGTGTGGAGACAGTCTGTTTGAAACTGTGTTCCTCAGCGCCCGCTCTTTCTCCCCGTCGCTCCACACGCCTGGGAGTCCCTTTCTTTCTCTCCACAAGCACGTGTGTTGACTTCGTCGCACATGTGCATCTGCACAAGCGTTGAGCTCAGCAGAGCGTGTCTCTTGACACTTGATGTGCGTTGGCTGTGTCTGCCTGCTCCAGTGAAGAGAGAAACGGGAAATCATCTTGGTAGAGGCAACAAAGCAAAGGCGAGGCAGGATTGACATCTGCTCAACAGAGACGGATTCCCTGCGCTGACACAGTTCACAGTTACACGAGAAGCAATCTGAGCGGTCCGTCGACCGGAGACGTGTTTCCCAAGAGGTCGTTTAGCGAGTGAACAGCAGTGTGCGCGACTTTCAGGAGTGTGCCTGGAAAGTGCCAGAATCACCAGGAGCATCTGTGCAAAAGCTGCTGCCTCTGTGACCGCATTGAGGCACGTTCGCGTGTCTGCGAGTATATAGACGGCTCTTTCGCGTTCACTCCGAGGGAAACGGTCCGCTATTGCTTCTGTGCGCACAGACGCGATTCCCTTGTCTCTTGCGAACACAGGGAACTCTGTGCATCCAAATCTACAGGCTAAGGACGCGTCTGCATATGTTTTGGTGAACAATCGAGTGTGCGTGTTCTGACAGCTGCCTCTATGCAGACGTCTCCACAGAGCCACTTCTGAATGCCCCGCAGCCCAGGACTGAATGGATACACTAACAAGTGCACCGGTGTGAGCAACCACATATGCAGAAGGACGTCTTTCATCTCACAGAAGCGCGAACGTCTTGGCGTTCAAGCACATGGCAGAAACAAGGTGTGAACAGATGAGCTGCTGCTATTTTCTCCGTTCGGCATGCTTCGTTGTAGCTCTCTTGCCGGTCGCCGGCTTAGCGGCTTGCTTTGCGCGACTAGCTCTGGGGAGAGAAGGAGATAGCGCCGGAAACCTCGCCTTTTGCCTTCTTCGGCGCTGGAACCTGGTTGCTGCGCCTTCTCTTTGTCCATGTGCACACACACGATTCCTCAGCGAAAACCATGCAGAAACCTTTCCACGAGCACCCAGGGATGTGCACCCAGCACCACGTGCACGCACACGCAGCTAGAGAAAAGCACCTACCTTTTCACACACTGATGCCTAAGCAAACGCGTGGCCACACACACGCACACATCCGCAAGCGCGCCTACTCCCATCTATTGAGGGAAAGACGGACGAGCTCTTTGGTTGCTCTTCACAGGCTTGTCCCTGATCTATAGCTGAGGGCAAACACTTGTGTGCTTGTGGGAGAGCCTGTGTCTTTCCTGGAAGCGTTTGGGAGTTTTGCTCAGACGCGTGTTTCCTCAAGTTCAAGAATCAAGATCTAGGATACCTGCAGACAGGTGCCTGTTTGTGTGGAGACAGTCTGTTTGAAACTGTGTTCCTCAGCGCCCGCTCTTTCTCCCCGTCGCTCCACACGCCTGGGAGTCCCTTTCTTTCTCTCCACAAGCACGTGTGTTGACTTCGTCGCACATGTGCATCTGCACAAGCGTTGAGCTCAGCAGAGCGTGTCTCTTGACACTTGATGTGCGTTGGCTGTGTCTGCCTGCTCCAGTGAAGAGAGAAACGGGAAATCATCTTGGTAGAGGCAACAAAGCAAAAGCGAGGCAGGATTGACATCTGCTCAACAGAGACGGATTCCCTGCGCTGACACAGTTCACAGTTACACGAGAAGCAATCTGAGCGGTCCGTCGACCGGAGACGTGTTTCCCAAGAGGTCGTTTAGCGAGTGAACAGCAGTGTGCGCGACTTTCAGGAGTGTGCCTGGAAAGTGCCAGAATCACCAGGAGCATCTGTGCAAAAGCTGCTGCCTCTGTGACCGCATTGAGGCACGTTCGCGTGTCTGCGAGTATATAGACGGCTCTTTCGCGTTCACTCCGAGGGAAACGGTCCGCTATTGCTTCTGTGCGCACAGACGCGATTCCCTTGTCTCTTGCGAACACAGGGAACTCTGTGCATCCAAATCTACAGGCTAAGGACGCGTCTGCATATGTTTTGGTGAACAATCGAGTGTGCGTGTTCTGACAGCTGCCTCTATGCAGACGTCTCCACAGAGCCACTTCTGAATGCCCCGCAGCCCAGGACTGAATGGATACACTAACAAGTGCACCGGTGTGAGCAACCACATATGCAGAAGGACGTCTTTCATCTCACAGAAGCGCGAACGTCTTGGCGTTCAAGCACATGGCAGAAACAAGGTGTGAACAGATGAGCTGCTGCTATTTTCTCCGTTCGGCATGCTTCGTTGTAGCTCTCTTGCCGGTCGCCGGCTTAGCGGCTTGCTTTGCGCGACTAGCTCTGGGGAGAGAAGGAGATAGCGCCGGAAACCTCGCCTTTTGCCTTCTTCGGCGCTGGAACCTGGTTGCTGCGCCTTCTCTTTGTCCATGTGCACACACACGATTCCTCAGCGAAAACCATGCAGAAACCTTTCCACGAGCACCCAGGGATGTGCACCCAGCACCACGTGCACGCACACGCAGCTAGAGAAAAGCACCTACCTTTTCACACACTGATGCCTAAGCAAACGCGTGGCCACACACACGCACACATCCGCAAGCGCGCCTACTCCCATCTATTGAGGGAAAGACGGACGAGCTCTTTGGTTGCTCTTCACAGGCTTGTCCCTGATCTATAGCTGAGGGCAAACACTTGTGTGCTTGTGGGAGAGCCTGTGTCTTTCCTGGAAGCGTTTGGGAGTTTTGCTCAGACGCGTGTTTCCTCAAGTTCAAGAATCAAGATCTAGGATACCTGCAGACAGGTGCCTGTTTGTGTGGAGACAGTCTGTTTGAAACTGTGTTCCTCAGCGCCCGCTCTTTCTCCCCGTCGCTCCACACGCCTGGGAGTCCCTTTCTTTCTCTCCACAAGCACGTGTGTTGACTTCGTCGCACATGTGCATCTGCACAAGCGTTGAGCTCAGCAGAGCGTGTCTCTTGACACTTGATGTGCGTTGGCTGTGTCTGCCTGCTCCAGTGAAGAGAGAAACGGGAAATCATCTTGGTAGAGGCAACAAAGCAAAGGCGAGGCAGGATTGACATCTGCTCAACAGAGACGGATTCCCTGCGCTGACACAGTTCACAGTTACACGAGAAGCAATCTGAGCGGTCCGTCGACCGGAGACGTGTTTCCCAAGAGGTCGTTTAGCGAGTGAACAGCAGTGTGCGCGACTTTCAGGAGTGTGCCTGGAAAGTGCCAGAATCACCAGGAGCATCTGTGCAAAAGCTGCTGCCTCTGTGACCGCATTGAGGCACGTTCGCGTGTCTGCGAGTATATAGACGGCTCTTTCGCGTTCACTCCGAGGGAAACGGTCCGCTATTGCTTCTGTGCGCACAGACGCGATTCCCTTGTCTCTTGCGAACACAGGGAACTCTGTGCATCCAAATCTACAGGCTAAGGACGCGTCTGCATATGTTTTGGTGAACAATCGAGTGTGCGTGTTCTGACAGCTGCCTCTATGCAGACGTCTCCACAGAGCCACTTCTGAATGCCCCGCAGCCCAGGACTGAATGGATACACTAACAAGTGCACCGGTGTGAGCAACCACATATGCAGAAGGACGTCTTTCATCTCACAGAAGCGCGAACGTCTTGGCGTTCAAGCACATGGCAGAAACAAGGTGTGAACAGATGAGCTGCTGCTATTTTCTCCGTTCGGCATGCTTCGTTGTAGCTCTCTTGCCGGTCGCCGGCTTAGCGGCTTGCTTTGCGCGACTAGCTCTGGGGAGAGAAGGAGATAGCGCCGGAAACCTCGCCTTTTGCCTTCTTCGGCGCTGGAACCTGGTTGCTGCGCCTTCTCTTTGTCCATGTGCACACACACGATTCCTCAGCGAAAACCATGCAGAAACCTTTCCACGAGCACCCAGGGATGTGCACCCAGCACCACGTGCACGCACACGCAGCTAGAGAAAAGCACCTACCTTTTCACACACTGAAGCCTAAGCAAACGCGTGGCCACACACACGCACACATCCGCAAGCGCGCCTACTCCCATCTATTGAGGGAAAGACGGACGAGCAACGTCCTGACAGGCTTGAGGGGAAAAACGTCCGTTGACGGTTGGCGTACTGCACGCCCGCCTACGGGGCTGCAGGGGAATCCACATTTGGAAGGTACCTGAAGATGTGTGCCTGTTCTTGGAGCTCCGCTAGTAGGGTAGCAAAGACACTCGTAGGCAGTACTGAATGCTGCTCCGTGCTACTTCTCCTCCGCTGGCAAATGCTTCACAGTCGCCCTAGGAAAGACGTTTAACAATCGATCTCCAAGAGGAACGAAACACATGATGCCATAAGGCGAAAGAATAGCAGGGCATCTCTTCACAGGCTTGTCCCTGATCTATAGCTGAGGGCAAACACTTGTGTGCTTGTGGGAGAGCCTGTGTCTTTCCTGGAAGCGTTTGGGAGTTTTGCTCAGACGCGTGTTTCCTCAAGTTCAAGAATCAAGATCTAGGATACCTGCAGACAGGTGCCTGTTTGTGTGGAGACAGTCTGTTTGAAACTGTGTTCCTCAGCGCCCGCTCTTTCTCCCCGTCGCTCCACACGCCTGGGAGTCCCTTTCTTTCTCTCCACAAGCACGTGTGTTGACTTCGTCGCACATGTGCATCTGCACAAGCGTTGAGCTCAGCAGAGCGTGTCTCTTGACACTTGATGTGCGTTGGCTGTGTCTGCCTGCTCCAGTGAAGAGAGAAACGGGAAATCATCTTGGTAGAGGCAACAAAGCAAAAGCGAGGCAGGATCCACATCTGCTCAACAGAGACGGATTCCCTGCGCTGACACAGTTCACAGTTACACGAGAAGCAATCTGAGCGGTCCGTCGACCGGAGACGTGTTTCCCAAGAGGTCGTTTAGCGAGTGAACAGCAGTGTGCGCGACTTTCAGGAGTGTGCCTGGAAAGTGCCAGAATCACCAGGAGCATCTGTGCAAAAGCTGCTGCCTCTGTGACCGCATTGAGGCACGTTCGCGTGTCTGCGAGTATATAGACGGCTCTTTCGCGTTCACTCCGAGGGAAACGGTCCGCTATTGCTTCTGTGCGCACAGACGCGATTCCCTTGTCTCTTGCGAACACAGGGAACTCTGTGCATCCAAATCTACAGGCTAAGGACGCGTCTGCATATGTTTTGGTGAACAATCGAGTGTGCGTGTTCTGACAGCTGCCTCTATGCAGACGTCTCCACAGAGCCACTTCTGAATGCCCCGCAGCCCAGGACTGAATGGATACACTAACAAGTGCACCGGTGTGAGCAACCACATATGCAGAAGGACGTCTTTCATCTCACAGAAGCGCGAACGTCTTGGCGTTCAAGCACATGGCAGAAACAAGGTGTGAACAGATGAGCTGCTGCTATTTTCTCCGTTCGGCATGCTTCGTTGTAGCTCTCTTGCCGGTCGCCGGCTTAGCGGCTTGCTTTGCGCGACTAGCTCTGGGGAGAGAAGGAGATAGCGCCGGAAACCTCGCCTTTTGCCTTCTTCGGCGCTGGAACCTGGTTGCTGCGCCTTCTCTTTGTCCATGTGCACACACACGATTCCTCAGCGAAAACCATGCAGAAACCTTTCCACGAGCACCCAGGGATGTGCACCCAGCACCACGTGCACGCACACGCAGCTAGAGAAAAGCACCTACCTTTTCACACACTGATGCCTAAGCAAACGCGTGGCCACACACACGCACACATCCGCAAGCGCGCCTACTCCCATCTATTGAGGGAAAGACGGACGAGCTCTTTGGTTGCTCTTCACAGGCTTGTCCCTGATCTATAGCTGAGGGCAAACACTTGTGTGCTTGTGGGAGAGCCTGTGTCTTTCCTGGAAGCGTTTGGGAGTTTTGCTCAGACGCGTGTTTCCTCAAGTTCAAGAATCAAGATCTAGGATACCTGCAGACAGGTGCCTGTTTGTGTGGAGACAGTCTGTTTGAAACTGTGTTCCTCAGCGCCCGCTCTTTCTCCCCGTCGCTCCACACGCCTGGGAGTCCCTTTCTTTCTCTCCACAAGCACGTGTGTTGACTTCGTCGCACATGTGCATCTGCACAAGCGTTGAGCTCAGCAGAGCGTGTCTCTTGACACTTGATGTGCGTTGGCTGTGTCTGCCTGCTCCAGTGAAGAGAGAAACGGGAAATCATCTTGGTAGAGGCAACAAAGCAAAGGCGAGGCAGGATTGACATCTGCTCAACAGAGACGGATTCCCTGCGCTGACACAGTTCACAGTTACACGAGAAGCAATCTGAGCGGTCCGTCGACCGGAGACGTGTTTCCCAAGAGGTCGTTTAGCGAGTGAACAGCAGTGTGCGCGACTTTCAGGAGTGTGCCTGGAAAGTGCCAGAATCACCAGGAGCATCTGTGCAAAAGCTGCTGCCTCTGTGACCGCATTGAGGCACGTTCGCGTGTCTGCGAGTATATAGACGGCTCTTTCGCGTTCACTCCGAGGGAAACGGTCCGCTATTGCTTCTGTGCGCACAGACGCGATTCCCTTGTCTCTTGCGAACACAGGGAACTCTGTGCATCCAAAGCTACAGGCTAAGGACGCGTCTGCATATGTTTTGGTGAACAATCGAGTGTGCGTGTTCTGACAGCTGCCTCTATGCAGACGTCTCCACAGAGCCACTTCTGAATGCCCCGCAGCCCAGGACTGAATGGATACACTAACAAGTGCACCGGTGTGAGCAACCACATATGCAGAAGGACGTCTTTCATCTCACAGAAGCGCGAACGTCTTGGCGTTCAAGCACATGGCAGAAACAAGGTGTGAACAGATGAGCTGCTGCTATTTTCTCCGTTCGGCATGCTTCGTTGTAGCTCTCTTGCCGGTCGCCGGCTTAGCGGCTTGCTTTGCGCGACTAGCTCTGGGGAGAGAAGGAGATAGCGCCGGAAACCTCGCCTTTTGCCTTCTTCGGCGCTGGAACCTGGTTGCTGCGCCTTCTCTTTGTCCATGTGCACACACACGATTCCTCAGCGAAAACCATGCAGAAACCTTTCCACGAGCACCCAGGGATGTGCACCCAGCACCACGTGCACGCACACGCAGCTAGAGAAAAGCACCTACCTTTTCACACACTGATGCCTAAGCAAACGCGTGGCCACACACACGCACACATCCGCAAGCGCGCCTACTCCCATCTATTGAGGGAAAGACGGACGAGCTCTTTGGTTGCTCTTCACAGGCTTGTCCCTGATCTATAGCTGAGGGCAAACACTTGTGTGCTTGTGGGAGAGCCTGTGTCTTTCCTGGAAGCGTTTGGGAGTTTTGCTCAGACGCGTGTTTCCTCAAGTTCAAGAATCAAGATCTAGGATACCTGCAGACAGGTGCCTGTTTGTGTGGAGACAGTCTGTTTGAAACTGTGTTCCTCAGCGCCCGCTCTTTCTCCCCGTCGCTCCACACGCCTGGGAGTCCCTTTCTTTCTCTCCACAAGCACGTGTGTTGACTTCGTCGCACATGTGCATCTGCACAAGCGTTGAGCTCAGCAGAGCGTGTCTCTTGACACTTGATGTGCGTTGGCTGTGTCTGCCTGCTCCAGTGAAGAGAGAAACGGGAAATCATCTTGGTAGAGGCAACAAAGCAAAAGCGAGGCAGGATCCACATCTGCTCAACAGAGACGGATTCCCTGCGCTGACACAGTTCACAGTTACACGAGAAGCAATCTGAGCGGTCCGTCGACCGGAGACGTGTTTCCCAAGAGGTCGTTTAGCGAGTGAACAGCAGTGTGCGCGACTTTCAGGAGTGTGCCTGGAAAGTGCCAGAATCACCAGGAGCATCTGTGCAAAAGCTGCTGCCTCTGTGACCGCATTGAGGCACGTTCGCGTGTCTGCGAGTATATAGACGGCTCTTTCGCGTTCACTCCGAGGGAAACGGTCCGCTATTGCTTCTGTGCGCACAGACGCGATTCCCTTGTCTCTTGCGAACACAGGGAACTCTGTGCATCCAAATCTACAGGCTAAGGACGCGTCTGCATATGTTTTGGTGAACAATCGAGTGTGCGTGTTCTGACAGCTGCCTCTATGCAGACGTCTCCACAGAGCCACTTCTGAATGCCCCGCAGCCCAGGACTGAATGGATACACTAACAAGTGCACCGGTGTGAGCAACCACATATGCAGAAGGACGTCTTTCATCTCACAGAAGCGCGAACGTCTTGGCGTTCAAGCACATGGCAGAAACAAGGTGTGAACAGATGAGCTGCTGCTATTTTCTCCGTTCGGCATGCTTCGTTGTAGCTCTCTTGCCGGTCGCCGGCTTAGCGGCTTGCTTTGCGCGACTAGCTCTGGGGAGAGAAGGAGATAGCGCCGGAAACCTCGCCTTTTGCCTTCTTCGGCGCTGGAACCTGGTTGCTGCGCCTTCTCTTTGTCCATGTGCACACACACGATTCCTCAGCGAAAACCATGCAGAAACCTTTCCACGAGCACCCAGGGATGTGCACCCAGCACCACGTGCACGCACACGCAGCTAGAGAAAAGCACCTACCTTTTCACACACTGATGCCTAAGCAAACGCGTGGCCACACACACGCACACATCCGCAAGCGCGCCTACTCCCATCTATTGAGGGAAAGACGGACGAGCTCTTTGGTTGCTCTTCACAGGCTTGTCCCTGATCTATAGCTGAGGGCAAACACTTGTGTGCTTGTGGGAGAGCCTGTGTCTTTCCTGGAAGCGTTTGGGAGTTTTGCTCAGACGCGTGTTTCCTCAAGTTCAAGAATCAAGATCTAGGATACCTGCAGACAGGTGCCTGTTTGTGTGGAGACAGTCTGTTTGAAACTGTGTTCCTCAGCGCCCGCTCTTTCTCCCCGTCGCTCCACACGCCTGGGAGTCCCTTTCTTTCTCTCCACAAGCACGTGTGTTGACTTCGTCGCACATGTGCATCTGCACAAGCGTTGAGCTCAGCAGAGCGTGTCTCTTGACACTTGATGTGCGTTGGCTGTGTCTGCCTGCTCCAGTGAAGAGAGAAACGGGAAATCATCTTGGTAGAGGCAACAAAGCAAAGGCGAGGCAGGATTGACATCTGCTCAACAGAGACGGATTCCCTGCGCTGACACAGTTCACAGTTACACGAGAAGCAATCTGAGCGGTCCGTCGACCGGAGACGTGTTTCCCAAGAGGTCGTTTAGCGAGTGAACAGCAGTGTGCGCGACTTTCAGGAGTGTGCCTGGAAAGTGCCAGAATCACCAGGAGCATCTGTGCAAAAGCTGCTGCCTCTGTGACCGCATTGAGGCACGTTCGCGTGTCTGCGAGTATATAGACGGCTCTTTCGCGTTCACTCCGAGGGAAACGGTCCGCTATTGCTTCTGTGCGCACAGACGCGATTCCCTTGTCTCTTGCGAACACAGGGAACTCTGTGCATCCAAAGCTACAGGCTAAGGACGCGTCTGCATATGTTTTGGTGAACAATCGAGTGTGCGTGTTCTGACAGCTGCCTCTATGCAGACGTCTCCACAGAGCCACTTCTGAATGCCCCGCAGCCCAGGACTGAATGGATACACTAACAAGTGCACCGGTGTGAGCAACCACATATGCAGAAGGACGTCTTTCATCTCACAGAAGCGCGAACGTCTTGGCGTTCAAGCACATGGCAGAAACAAGGTGTGAACAGATGAGCTGCTGCTATTTTCTCCGTTCGGCATGCTTCGTTGTAGCTCTCTTGCCGGTCGCCGGCTTAGCGGCTTGCTTTGCGCGACTAGCTCTGGGGAGAGAAGGAGATAGCGCCGGAAACCTCGCCTTTTGCCTTCTTCGGCGCTGGAACCTGGTTGCTGCGCCTTCTCTTTGTCCATGTGCACACACACGATTCCTCAGCGAAAACCATGCAGAAACCTTTCCACGAGCACCCAGGGATGTGCACCCAGCACCACGTGCACGCACACGCAGCTAGAGAAAAGCACCTACCTTTTCACACACTGAAGCCTAAGCAAACGCGTGGCCACACACACGCACACATCCGCAAGCGCGCCTACTCCCATCTATTGAGGGAAAGACGGACGAGCAACGTCCTGACAGGCTTGAGGGGAAAAACGTCCGTTGACGGTTGGCGTACTGCACGCCCGCCTACGGGGCTGCAGGGGAATCCACATTTGGAAGGTACCTGAAGATGTGTGCCTGTTCTTGGAGCTCCCCTAGTAGGGTAGCAAAGACACTCGTAGGCAGTACTGAATGCTGCTCCGTGCTACTTCTCCTCCGCTGGCAAATGCTTCACAGTCGCCCTAGGAAAGACGTTTAACAATCGATCTCCAAGAGGAACGAAACACATGATGCCATAAGGCGAAAGAATAGCAGGGCATCTCTTCACAGGCTTGTCCCTGATCTATAGCTGAGGGCAAACACTTGTGTGCTTGTGGGAGAGCCTGTGTCTTTCCTGGAAGCGTTTGGGAGTTTTGCTCAGACGCGTGTTTCCTCAAGTTCAAGAATCAAGATCTAGGATACCTGCAGACAGGTGCCTGTTTGTGTGGAGACAGTCTGTTTGAAACTGTGTTCCTCAGCGCCCGCTCTTTCTCCCCGTCGCTCCACACGCCTGGGAGTCCCTTTCTTTCTCTCCACAAGCACGTGTGTTGACTTCGTCGCACATGTGCATCTGCACAAGCGTTGAGCTCAGCAGAGCGTGTCTCTTGACACTTGATGTGCGTTGGCTGTGTCTGCCTGCTCCAGTGAAGAGAGAAACGGGAAATCATCTTGGTAGAGGCAACAAAGCAAAAGCGAGGCAGGATTGACATCTGCTCAACAGAGACGGATTCCCTGCGCTGACACAGTTCACAGTTACACGAGAAGCAATCTGAGCGGTCCGTCGACCGGAGACGTGTTTCCCAAGAGGTCGTTTAGCGAGTGAACAGCAGTGTGCGCGACTTTCAGGAGTGTGCCTGGAAAGTGCCAGAATCACCAGGAGCATCTGTGCAAAAGCTGCTGCCTCTGTGACCGCATTGAGGCACGTTCGCGTGTCTGCGAGTATATAGACGGCTCTTTCGCGTTCACTCCGAGGGAAACGGTCCGCTATTGCTTCTGTGCGCACAGACGCGATTCCCTTGTCTCTTGCGAACACAGGGAACTCTGTGCATCCAAATCTACAGGCTAAGGACGCGTCTGCATATGTTTTGGTGAACAATCGAGTGTGCGTGTTCTGACAGCTGCCTCTATGCAGACGTCTCCACAGAGCCACTTCTGAATGCCCCGCAGCCCAGGACTGAATGGATACACTAACAAGTGCACCGGTGTGAGCAACCACATATGCAGAAGGACGTCTTTCATCTCACAGAAGCGCGAACGTCTTGGCGTTCAAGCACATGGCAGAAACAAGGTGTGAACAGATGAGCTGCTGCTATTTTCTCCGTTCGGCATGCTTCGTTGTAGCTCTCTTGCCGGTCGCCGGCTTAGCGGCTTGCTTTGCGCGACTAGCTCTGGGGAGAGAAGGAGATAGCGCCGGAAACCTCGCCTTTTGCCTTCTTCGGCGCTGGAACCTGGTTGCTGCGCCTTCTCTTTGTCCATGTGCACACACACGATTCCTCAGCGAAAACCATGCAGAAACCTTTCCACGAGCACCCAGGGATGTGCACCCAGCACCACGTGCACGCACACGCAGCTAGAGAAAAGCACCTACCTTTTCACACACTGATGCCTAAGCAAACGCGTGGCCACACACACGCACACATCCGCAAGCGCGCCTACTCCCATCTATTGAGGGAAAGACGGACGAGCTCTTTGGTTGCTCTTCACAGGCTTGTCCCTGATCTATAGCTGAGGGCAAACACTTGTGTGCTTGTGGGAGAGCCTGTGTCTTTCCTGGAAGCGTTTGGGAGTTTTGCTCAGACGCGTGTTTCCTCAAGTTCAAGAATCAAGATCTAGGATACCTGCAGACAGGTGCCTGTTTGTGTGGAGACAGTCTGTTTGAAACTGTGTTCCTCAGCGCCCGCTCTTTCTCCCCGTCGCTCCACACGCCTGGGAGTCCCTTTCTTTCTCTCCACAAGCACGTGTGTTGACTTCGTCGCACATGTGCATCTGCACAAGCGTTGAGCTCAGCAGAGCGTGTCTCTTGACACTTGATGTGCGTTGGCTGTGTCTGCGTGCTCCAGTGAAGAGAGAAACGGGAAATCATCTTGGTAGAGGCAACAAAGCAAAGGCGAGGCAGGATTGACATCTGCTCAACAGAGACGGATTCCCTGCGCTGACACAGTTCACAGTTACACGAGAAGCAATCTGAGCGGTCCGTCGACCGGAGACGTGTTTCCCAAGAGGTCGTTTAGCGAGTGAACAGCAGTGTGCGCGACTTTCAGGAGTGTGCCTGGAAAGTGCCAGAATCACCAGGAGCATCTGTGCAAAAGCTGCTGCCTCTGTGACCGCATTGAGGCACGTTCGCGTGTCTGCGAGTATATAGACGGCTCTTTCGCGTTCACTCCGAGGGAAACGGTCCGCTATTGCTTCTGTGCGCACAGACGCGATTCCCTTGTCTCTTGCGAACACAGGGAACTCTGTGCATCCAAATCTACAGGCTAAGGACGCGTCTGCATATGTTTTGGTGAACAATCGAGTGTGCGTGTTCTGACAGCTGCCTCTATGCAGACGTCTCCACAGAGCCACTTCTGAATGCCCCGCAGCCCAGGACTGAATGGATACACTAACAAGTGCACCGGTGTGAGCAACCACATATGCAGAAGGACGTCTTTCATCTCACAGAAGCGCGAACGTCTTGGCGTTCAAGCACATGGCAGAAACAAGGTGTGAACAGATGAGCTGCTGCTATTTTCTCCGTTCGGCATGCTTCGTTGTAGCTCTCTTGCCGGTCGCCGGCTTAGCGGCTTGCTTTGCGCGACTAGCTCTGGGGAGAGAAGGAGATAGCGCCGGAAACCTCGCCTTTTGCCTTCTTCGGCGCTGGAACCTGGTTGCTGCGCCTTCTCTTTGTCCATGTGCACACACACGATTCCTCAGCGAAAACCATGCAGAAACCTTTCCACGAGCACCCAGGGATGTGCACCCAGCACCACGTGCACGCACACGCAGCTAGAGAAAAGCACCTACCTTTTCACACACTGATGCCTAAGCAAACGCGTGGCCACACACACGCACACATCCGCAAGCGCGCCTACTCCCATCTATTGAGGGAAAGACGGACGAGCTCTTTGGTTGCTCTTCACAGGCTTGTCCCTGATCTATAGCTGAGGGCAAACACTTGTGTGCTTGTGGGAGAGCCTGTGTCTTTCCTGGAAGCGTTTGGGAGTTTTGCTCAGACGCGTGTTTCCTCAAGTTCAAGAATCAAGATCTAGGATACCTGCAGACAGGTGCCTGTTTGTGTGGAGACAGTCTGTTTGAAACTGTGTTCCTCAGCGCCCGCTCTTTCTCCCCGTCGCTCCACACGCCTGGGAGTCCCTTTCTTTCTCTCCACAAGCACGTGTGTTGACTTCGTCGCACATGTGCATCTGCACAAGCGTTGAGCTCAGCAGAGCGTGTCTCTTGACACTTGATGTGCGTTGGCTGTGTCTGCCTGCTCCAGTGAAGAGAGAAACGGGAAATCATCTTGGTAGAGGCAACAAAGCAAAGGCGAGGCAGGATCGACATCTGCTCAACAGAGACGGATTCCCTGCGCTGACACAGTTCACAGTTACACGAGAAGCAATCTGAGCGGTCCGTCGACCGGAGACGTGTTTCCCAAGAGGTCGTTTAGCGAGTGAACAGCAGTGTGCGCGACTTTCAGGAGTGTGCCTGGAAAGTGCCAGAATCACCAGGAGCATCTGTGCAAAAGCTGCTGCCTCTGTGACCGCATTGAGGCACGTTCGCGTGTCTGCGAGTATATAGACGGCTCTTTCGCGTTCACTCCGAGGGAAACGGTCCGCTATTGCTTCTGTGCGCACAGACGCGATTCCCTTGTCTCTTGCGAACACAGGGAACTCTGTGCATCCAAATCTACAGGCTAAGGACGCGTCTGCATATGTTTTGGTGAACAATCGAGTGTGCGTGTTCTGACAGCTGCCTCTATGCAGACGTCTCCACAGAGCCACTTCTGAATGCCCCGCAGCCCAGGACTGAATGGATACACTAACAAGTGCACCGGTGTGAGCAACCACATATGCAGAAGGACGTCTTTCATCTCACAGAAGCGCGAACGTCTTGGCGTTCAAGCACATGGCAGAAACAAGGTGTGAACAGATGAGCTGCTGCTATTTTCTCCGTTCGGCATGCTTCGTTGTAGCTCTCTTGCCGGTCGCCGGCTTAGCGGCTTGCTTTGCGCGACTAGCTCTGGGGAGAGAAGGAGATAGCGCCGGAAACCTCGCCTTTTGCCTTCTTCGGCGCTGGAACCTGGTTGCTGCGCCTTCTCTTTGTTCATGTGCACACACACGATTCCTCAGCGAAAACCATGCAGAAACCTTTCCACGAGCACCCAGGGATGTGCACCCAGCACCACGTGCACGCACACGCAGCTAGAGAAAAGCACCTACCTTTTCACACACTGATGCCTAAGCAAACGCGTGGCCACACACACGCACACATCCGCAAGCGCGCCTACTCCCATCTATTGAGGGAAAGACGGACGAGCTCTTTGGTTGCTCTTCACAGGCTTGTCCCTGATCTATAGCTGAGGGCAAACACTTGTGTGCTTGTGGGAGAGCCTGTGTCTTTCCTGGAAGCGTTTGGGAGTTTTGCTCAGACGCGTGTTTCCTCAAGTTCAAGAATCAAGATCTAGGATACCTGCAGACAGGTGCCTGTTTGTGTGGAGACAGTCTGTTTGAAACTGTGTTCCTCAGCGCCCGCTCTTTCTCCCCGTCGCTCCACACGCCTGGGAGTCCCTTTCTTTCTCTCCACAAGCACGTGTGTTGACTTCGTCGCACATGTGCATCTGCACAAGCGTTGAGCTCAGCAGAGCGTGTCTCTTGACACTTGATGTGCGTTGGCTGTGTCTGCCTGCTCCAGTGAAGAGAGAAACGGGAAATCATCTTGGTAGAGGCAACAAAGCAAAAGCGAGGCAGGATTGACATCTGCTCAACAGAGACGGATTCCCTGCGCTGACACAGTTCACAGTTACACGAGAAGCAATCTGAGCGGTCCGTCGACCGGAGACGTGTTTCCCAAGAGGTCGTTTAGCGAGTGAACAGCAGTGTGCGCGACTTTCAGGAGTGTGCCTGGAAAGTGCCAGAATCACCAGGAGCATCTGTGCAAAAGCTGCTGCCTCTGTGACCGCATTGAGGCACGTTCGCGTGTCTGCGAGTATATAGACGGCTCTTTCGCGTTCACTCCGAGGGAAACGGTCCGCTATTGCTTCTGTGCGCACAGACGCGATTCCCTTGTCTCTTGCGAACACAGGGAACTCTGTGCATCCAAATCTACAGGCTAAGGACGCGTCTGCATATGTTTTGGTGAACAATCGAGTGTGCGTGTTCTGACAGCTGCCTCTATGCAGACGTCTCCACAGAGCCACTTCTGAATGCCCCGCAGCCCAGGACTGAATGGATACACTAACAAGTGCACCGGTGTGAGCAACCACATATGCAGAAGGACGTCTTTCATCTCACAGAAGCGCGAAAGTCTTGGCGTTCAAGCACATGGCAGAAACAAGGTGTGAACAGATGAGCTGCTGCTATTTTCTCCGTTCGGCATGCTTCGTTGTAGCTCTCTTGCCGGTCGCCGGCTTAGCGGCTTGCTTTGCGCGACTAGCTCTGGGGAGAGAAGGAGATAGCGCCGGAAACCTCGCCTTTTGCCTTCTTCGGCGCTGGAACCTGGTTGCTGCGCCTTCTCTTTGTCCATGTGCACACACACGATTCCTCAGCGAAAACCATGCAGAAACCTTTCCACGAGCACCCAGGGATGTGCACCCAGCACCACGTGCACGCACACGCAGCTAGAGAAAAGCACCTACCTTTTCACACACTGAAGCCTAAGCAAACGCGTGGCCACACACACGCACACATCCGCAAGCGCGCCTACTCCCATCTATTGAGGGAAAGACGGACGAGCAACGTCCTGACAGGCTTGAGGGGAAAAACGTCCGTTGACGGTTGGCGTACTGCACGCCCGCCTACGGGGCTGCAGGGGAATCCACATTTGGAAGGTACCTGAAGATGTGTGCCTGTTCTTGGAGCTCCGCTAGTAGGGTAGCAAAGACACTCGTAGGCAGTACTGAATGCTGCTCCGTGCTACTTCTCCTCCGCTGGCAAATGCTTCACAGTCGCCCTAGGAAAGACGTTTAACAATCGATCTCCAAGAGGAACGAAACACATGATGCCATAAGGCGAAAGAATAGCAGGGCATCTCTTCACAGGCTTGTCCCTGATCTATAGCTGAGGGCAAACACTTGTGTGCTTGTGGGAGAGCCTGTGTCTTTCCTGGAAGCGTTTGGGAGTTTTGCTCAGACGCGTGTTTCCTCAAGTTCAAGAATCAAGATCTAGGATACCTGCAGACAGGTGCCTGTTTGTGTGGAGACAGTCTGTTTGAAACTGTGTTCCTCAGCGCCCGCTCTTTCTCCCCGTCGCTCCACACGCCTGGGAGTCCCTTTCTTTCTCTCCACAAGCACGTGTGTTGACTTCGTCGCACATGTGCATCTGCACAAGCGTTGAGCTCAGCAGAGCGTGTCTCTTGACACTTGATGTGCGTTGGCTGTGTCTGCCTGCTCCAGTGAAGAGAGAAACGGGAAATCATCTTGGTAGAGGCAACAAAGCAAAAGCGAGGCAGGATCCACATCTGCTCAACAGAGACGGATTCCCTGCGCTGACACAGTTCACAGTTACACGAGAAGCAATCTGAGCGGTCCGTCGACCGGAGACGTGTTTCCCAAGAGGTCGTTTAGCGAGTGAACAGCAGTGTGCGCGACTTTCAGGAGTGTGCCTGGAAAGTGCCAGAATCACCAGGAGCATCTGTGCAAAAGCTGCTGCCTCTGTGACCGCATTGAGGCACGTTCGCGTGTCTGCGAGTATATAGACGGCTCTTTCGCGTTCACTCCGAGGGAAACGGTCCGCTATTGCTTCTGTGCGCACAGACGCGATTCCCTTGTCTCTTGCGAACACAGGGAACTCTGTGCATCCAAATCTACAGGCTAAGGACGCGTCTGCATATGTTTTGGTGAACAATCGAGTGTGCGTGTTCTGACAGCTGCCTCTATGCAGACGTCTCCACAGAGCCACTTCTGAATGCCCCGCAGCCCAGGACTGAATGGATACACTAACAAGTGCACCGGTGTGAGCAACCACATATGCAGAAGGACGTCTTTCATCTCACAGAAGCGCGAACGTCTTGGCGTTCAAGCACATGGCAGAAACAAGGTGTGAACAGATGAGCTGCTGCTATTTTCTCCGTTCGGCATGCTTCGTTGTAGCTCTCTTGCCGGTCGCCGGCTTAGCGGCTTGCTTTGCGCGACTAGCTCTGGGGAGAGAAGGAGATAGCGCCGGAAACCTCGCCTTTTGCCTTCTTCGGCGCTGGAACCTGGTTGCTGCGCCTTCTCTTTGTCCATGTGCACACACACGATTCCTCAGCGAAAACCATGCAGAAACCTTTCCACGAGCACCCAGGGATGTGCACCCAGCACCACGTGCACGCACACGCAGCTAGAGAAAAGCACCTACCTTTTCACACACTGATGCCTAAGCAAACGCGTGGCCACACACACGCACACATCCGCAAGCGCGCCTACTCCCATCTATTGAGGGAAAGACGGACGAGCTCTTTGGTTGCTCTTCACAGGCTTGTCCCTGATCTATAGCTGAGGGCAAACACTTGTGTGCTTGTGGGAGAGCCTGTGTCTTTCCTGGAAGCGTTTGGGAGTTTTGCTCAGACGCGTGTTTCCTCAAGTTCAAGAATCAAGATCTAGGATACCTGCAGACAGGTGCCTGTTTGTGTGGAGACAGTCTGTTTGAAACTGTGTTCCTCAGCGCCCGCTCTTTCTCCCCGTCGCTCCACACGCCTGGGAGTCCCTTTCTTTCTCTCCACAAGCACGTGTGTTGACTTCGTCGCACATGTGCATCTGCACAAGCGTTGAGCTCAGCAGAGCGTGTCTCTTGACACTTGATGTGCGTTGGCTGTGTCTGCCTGCTCCAGTGAAGAGAGAAACGGGAAATCATCTTGGTAGAGGCAACAAAGCAAAAGCGAGGCAGGATTGACATCTGCTCAACAGAGACGGATTCCCTGCGCTGACACAGTTCACAGTTACACGAGAAGCAATCTGAGCGGTCCGTCGACCGGAGACGTGTTTCCCAAGAGGTCGTTTAGCGAGTGAACAGCAGTGTGCGCGACTTTCAGGAGTGTGCCTGGAAAGTGCCAGAATCACCAGGAGCATCTGTGCAAAAGCTGCTGCCTCTGTGACCGCATTGAGGCACGTTCGCGTGTCTGCGAGTATATAGACGGCTCTTTCGCGTTCACTCCGAGGGAAACGGTCCGCTATTGCTTCTGTGCGCACAGACGCGATTCCCTTGTCTCTTGCGAACACAGGGAACTCTGTGCATCCAAATCTACAGGCTAAGGACGCGTCTGCATATGTTTTGGTGAACAATCGAGTGTGCGTGTTCTGACAGCTGCCTCTATGCAGACGTCTCCACAGAGCCACTTCTGAATGCCCCGCAGCCCAGGACTGAATGGATACACTAACAAGTGCACCGGTGTGAGCAACCACATATGCAGAAGGACGTCTTTCATCTCACAGAAGCGCGAACGTCTTGGCGTTCAAGCACATGGCAGAAACAAGGTGTGAACAGATGAGCTGCTGCTATTTTCTCCGTTCGGCATGCTTCGTTGTAGCTCTCTTGCCGGTCGCCGGCTTAGCGGCTTGCTTTGCGCGACTAGCTCTGGGGAGAGAAGGAGATAGCGCCGGAAACCTCGCCTTTTGCCTTCTTCGGCGCTGGAACCTGGTTGCTGCGCCTTCTCTTTGTCCATGTGCACACACACGATTCCTCAGCGAAAACCATGCAGAAACCTTTCCACGAGCACCCAGGGATGTGCACCCAGCACCACGTGCACGCACACGCAGCTAGAGAAAAGCACCTACCTTTTCACACACTGATGCCTAAGCAAACGCGTGGCCACACACACGCACACATCCGCAAGCGCGCCTACTCCCATCTATTGAGGGAAAGACGGGCGAGCAACGTCCTGACAGGCTTGAGGGGAAAAACGTCCGTTGACGGTTGGCGTACTGCACGCCCGCCTACGGGGCTGCAGGGGAATCCACATTTGGAAGGTACCTGAAGATGTGTGCCTGTTCTTGGAGCTCCGCTAGTAGGGTAGCAAAGACACTCGTAGGCAGTACTGAATGCTGCTCCGTGCTACTTCTCCTCCGCTGGCAAATGCTTCACAGTCGCCCTAGGAAAGACGTTTAACAATCGATCTCCAAGAGGAACGAAACACATGATGCCATAAGGCGAAAGAATAGCAGGGCATCTCTTCACAGGCTTGTCCCTGATCTATAGCTGAGGGCAAACACTTGTGTGCTTGTGGGAGAGCCTGTGTCTTTCCTGGAAGCGTTTGGGAGTTTTGCTCAGACGCGTGTTTCCTCAAGTTCAAGAATCAAGATCTAGGATACCTGCAGACAGGTGCCTGTTTGTGTGGAGACAGTCTGTTTGAAACTGTGTTCCTCAGCGCCCGCTCTTTCTCCCCGTCGCTCCACACGCCTGGGAGTCCCTTTCTTTCTCTCCACAAGCACGTGTGTTGACTTCGTCGCACATGTGCATCTGCACAAGCGTTGAGCTCAGCAGAGCGTGTCTCTTGACACTTGATGTGCGTTGGCTGTGTCTGCCTGCTCCAGTGAAGAGAGAAACGGGAAATCATCTTGGTAGAGGCAACAAAGCAAAAGCGAGGCAGGATTGACATCTGCTCAACAGAGACGGATTCCCTGCGCTGACACAGTTCACAGTTACACGAGAAGCAATCTGAGCGGTCCGTCGACCGGAGACGTGTTTCCCAAGAGGTCGTTTAGCGAGTGAACAGCAGTGTGCGCGACTTTCAGGAGTGTGCCTGGAAAGTGCCAGAATCACCAGGAGCATCTGTGCAAAAGCTGCTGCCTCTGTGACCGCATTGAGGCACGTTCGCGTGTCTGCGAGTATATAGACGGCTCTTTCGCGTTCACTCCGAGGGAAACGGTCCGCTATTGCTTCTGTGCGCACAGACGCGATTCCCTTGTCTCTTGCGAACACAGGGAACTCTGTGCATCCAAATCTACAGGCTAAGGACGCGTCTGCATATGTTTTGGTGAACAATCGAGTGTGCGTGTTCTGACAGCTGCCTCTATGCAGACGTCTCCACAGAGCCACTTCTGAATGCCCCGCAGCCCAGGACTGAATGGATACACTAACAAGTGCACCGGTGTGAGCAACCACATATGCAGAAGGACGTCTTTCATCTCACAGAAGCGCGAACGTCTTGGCGTTCAAGCACATGGCAGAAACAAGGTGTGAACAGATGAGCTGCTGCTATTTTCTCCGTTCGGCATGCTTCGTTGTAGCTCTCTTGCCGGTCGCCGGCTTAGCGGCTTGCTTTGCGCGACTAGCTCTGGGGAGAGAAGGAGATAGCGCCGGAAACCTCGCCTTTTGCCTTCTTCGGCGCTGGAACCTGGTTGCTGCGCCTTCTCTTTGTCCATGTGCACACACACGATTCCTCAGCGAAAACCATGCAGAAACCTTTCCACGAGCACCCAGGGATGTGCACCCAGCACCACGTGCACGCACACGCAGCTAGAGAAAAGCACCTACCTTTTCACACACTGATGCCTAAGCAAACGCGTGGCCACACACACGCACACATCCGCAAGCGCGCCTACTCCCATCTACTGAGAGAAAGACGGACGAGCTCTTTGGTTGCTCTTCACAGGCTTGTCCCTGATCTATAGCTGAGGGCAAACACTTGTGTGCTTGTGGGAGAGCCTGTGTCTTTCCTGGAAGCGTTTGGGAGTTTTGCTCAGACGCGTGTTTCCTCAAGTTCAAGAATCAAGATCTAGGATACCTGCAGACAGGTGCCTGTTTGTGTGGAGACAGTCTGTTTGAAACTGTGCTCCTCAGCGCCCGCTCTTTCTCCCCGTCGCTCCACACGCCTGGGAGTCCCTTTCTTTCTCTCCACAAGCACGTGTGTTGACTTCGTCGCACATGTGCATCTGCACAAGCGTTGAGCTCAGCAGAGCGTGTCTCTTGACACTTGATGTGCGTTGGCTGTGTCTGCCTGCTCCAGTGAAGAGAGAAACGGGAAATCATCTTGGTAGAGGCAACAAAGCAAAAGCGAGGCAGGATTGACATCTGCTCAACAGAGACGGATTCCCTGCGCTGACACAGTTCACAGTTACACGAGAAGCAATCTGAGCGGTCCGTCGACCGGAGACGTGTTTCCCAAGAGGTCGTTTAGCGAGTGAACAGCAGTGTGCGCGACTTTCAGGAGTGTGCCTGGAAAGTGCCAGAATCACCAGGAGCATCTGTGCAAAAGCTGCTGCCTCTGTGACCGCATTGAGGCACGTTCGCGTGTCTGCGAGTATATAGACGGCTCTTTCGCGTTCACTCCGAGGGAAACGGTCCGCTATTGCTTCTGTGCGCACAGACGCGATTCCCTTGTCTCTTGCGAACACAGGGAACTCTGTGCATCCAAATCTACAGGCTAAGGACGCGTCTGCATATGTTTTGGTGAACAATCGAGTGTGCGTGTTCTGACAGCTGCCTCTACGCAGACGTCTCCACAGAGCCACTTCTGAATGCCCCGCAGCCCAGGACTGAATGGATACACTAACAAGTGCACCGGTGTGAGCAACCACATATGCAGAAGGACGTCTTTCATCTCACAGAAGCGCGAACGTCTTGGCGTTCAAGCACATGGCAGAAACAAGGTGTGAACAGATGAGCTGCTGCTATTTTCTCCGTTCGGCATGCTTCGTTGTAGCTCTCTTGCCGGTCGCCGGCTTAGCGGCTTGCTTTGCGCGACTAGCTCTGGGGAGAGAAGGAGATAGCGCCGGAAACCTCGCCTTTTGCCTTCTTCGGCGCTGGAACCTGGTTGCTGCGCCTTCTCTTTGTCCATGTGCACACACACGATTCCTCAGCGAAAACCATGCAGAAACCTTTCCACGAGCACCCAGGGATGTGCACCCAGCACCACGTGCACGCACACGCAGCTAGAGAAAAGCACCTACCTTTTCACACACTGATGCCTAAGCAAACGCGTGGCCACACACACGCACACATCCGCAAGCGCACCTACTCCCATCTATTGAGGGAAAGACGGACGAGCTCTTTGGTTGCTCTTCACAGGCTTGTCCCTGATCTATAGCTGAGGGCAAACACTTGTGTGCTTGTGGGAGAGCCTGTGTCTTTCCTGGAAGCGTTTGGGAGTTTTGCTCAGACGCGTGTTTCCTCAAGTTCAAGAATCAAGATCTAGGATACCTGCAGACAGGTGCCTGTTTGTGTGGAGACAGTCTGTTTGAAACTGTGTTCCTCAGCGCCCGCTCTTTCTCCCCGTCGCTCCACACGCCTGGGAGTCCCTTTCTTTCTCTCCACAAGCACGTGTGTTGACTTCGTCGCACATGTGCATCTGCACAAGCGTTGAGCTCAGCAGAGCGTGTCTCTTGACACTTGATGTGCGTTGGCTGTGTCTGCCTGCTCCAGTGAAGAGAGAAACGGGAAATCATCTTGGTAGAGGCAACAAAGCAAAAGCGAGGCAGGATTGACATCTGCTCAACAGAGACGGATTCCCTGCGCTGACACAGTTCACAGTTACACGAGAAGCAATCTGAGCGGTCCGTCGACCGGAGACGTGTTTCCCAAGAGGTCGTTTAGCGAGTGAACAGCAGTGTGCGCGACTTTCAGGAGTGTGCCTGGAAAGTGCCAGAATCACCAGGAGCATCTGTGCAAAAGCTGCTGCCTCTGTGACCGCATTGAGGCACGTTCGCGTGTCTGCGAGTATATAGACGGCTCTTTCGCGTTCACTCCGAGGGAAACGGTCCGCTATTGCTTCTGTGCGCACAGACGCGATTCCCTTGTCTCTTGCGAACACAGGGAACTCTGTGCATCCAAATCTACAGGCTAAGGACGCGTCTGCATATGTTTTGGTGAACAATCGAGTGTGCGTGTTCTGACAGCTGCCTCTATGCAGACGTCTCCACAGAGCCACTTCTGAATGCCCCGCAGCCCAGGACTGAATGGATACACTAACAAGTGCACCGGTGTGAGCAACCACATATGCAGAAGGACGTCTTTCATCTCACAGAAGCGCGAACGTCTTGGCGTTCAAGCACATGGCAGAAACAAGGTGTGAACAGATGAGCTGCTGCTATTTTCTCCGTTCGGCATGCTTCGTTGTAGCTCTCTTGCCGGTCGCCGGCTTAGCGGCTTGCTTTGCGCGACTAGCTCTGGGGAGAGAAGGAGATAGCGCCGGAAACCTCGCCTTTTGCCTTCTTCGGCGCTGGAACCTGGTTGCTGCGCCTTCTCTTTGTCCATGTGCACACACACGATTCCTCAGCGAAAACCATGCAGAAACCTTTCCACGAGCACCCAGGGATGTGCACCCAGCACCACGTGCACGCACACGCAGCTAGAGAAAAGCACCTACCTTTTCACACACTGATGCCTAAGCAAACGCGTGGCCACACACACGCACACATCCGCAAGCGCGCCTACTCCCATCTATTGAGGGAAAGACGGACGAGCTCTTTGGTTGCTCTTCACAGGCTTGTCCCTGATCTATAGCTGAGGGCAAACACTTGTGTGCTTGTGGGAGAGCCTGTGTCTTTCCTGGAAGCGTTTGGGAGTTTTGCTCAGACGCGTGTTTCCTCAAGTTCAAGAATCAAGATCTAGGATACCTGCAGACAGGTGCCTGTTTGTGTGGAGACAGTCTGTTTGAAACTGTGTTCCTCAGCGCCCGCTCTTTCTCCCCGTCGCTCCACACGCCTGGGAGTCCCTTTCTTTCTCTCCACAAGCACGTGTGTTGACTTCGTCGCACATGTGCATCTGCACAAGCGTTGAGCTCAGCAGAGCGTGTCTCTTGACACTTGATGTGCGTTGGCTGTGTCTGCCTGCTCCAGTGAAGAGAGAAACGGGAAATCATCTTGGTAGAGGCAACAAAGCAAAAGCGAGGCAGGATTGACATCTGCTCAACAGAGACGGATTCCCTGCGCTGACACAGTTCACAGTTACACGAGAAGCAATCTGAGCGGTCCGTCGACCGGAGACGTGTTTCCCAAGAGGTCGTTTAGCGAGTGAACAGCAGTGTGCGCGACTTTCAGGAGTGTGCCTGGAAAGTGCCAGAATCACCAGGAGCATCTGTGCAAAAGCTGCTGCCTCTGTGACCGCATTGAGGCACGTTCGCGTGTCTGCGAGTATATAGACGGCTCTTTCGCGTTCACTCCGAGGGAAACGGTCCGCTATTGCTTCTGTGCGCACAGACGCGATTCCCTTGTCTCTTGCGAACACAGGGAACTCTGTGCATCCAAATCTACAGGCTAAGGACGCGTCTGCATATGTTTTGGTGAACAATCGAGTGTGCGTGTTCTGACAGCTGCCTCTACGCAGACGTCTCCACAGAGCCACTTCTGAATGCCCCGCAGCCCAGGACTGAATGGATACACTAACAAGTGCACCGGTGTGAGCAACCACATATGCAGAAGGACGTCTTTCATCTCACAGAAGCGCGAACGTCTTGGCGTTCAAGCACATGGCAGAAACAAGGTGTGAACAGATGAGCTGCTGCTATTTTCTCCGTTCGGCATGCTTCGTTGTAGCTCTCTTGCCGGTCGCCGGCTTAGCGGCTTGCTTTGCGCGACTAGCTCTGGGGAGAGAAGGAGATAGCGCCGGAAACCTCGCCTTTTGCCTTCTTCGGCGCTGGAACCTGGTTGCTGCGCCTTCTCTTTGTCCATGTGCACACACACGATTCCTCAGCGAAAACCATGCAGAAACCTTTCCACGAGCACCCAGGGATGTGCACCCAGCACCACGTGCACGCACACGCAGCTAGAGAAAAGCACCTACCTTTTCACACACTGATGCCTAAGCAAACGCGTGGCCACACACACGCACACATCCGCAAGCGCGCCTACTCCCATCTACTGAGAGAAAGACGGACGAGCTCTTTGGTTGCTCTTCACAGGCTTGTCCCTGATCTATAGCTGAGGGCAAACACTTGTGTGCTTGTGGGAGAGCCTGTGTCTTTCCTGGAAGCGTTTGGGAGTTTTGCTCAGACGCGTGTTTCCTCAAGTTCAAGAATCAAGATCTAGGATACCTGCAGACAGGTGCCTGTTTGTGTGGAGACAGTCTGTTTGAAACTGTGCTCCTCAGCGCCCGCTCTTTCTCCCCGTCGCTCCACACGCCTGGGAGTCCCTTTCTTTCTCTCCACAAGCACGTGTGTTGACTTCGTCGCACATGTGCATCTGCACAAGCGTTGAGCTCAGCAGAGCGTGTCTCTTGACACTTGATGTGCGTTGGCTGTGTCTGCCTGCTCCAGTGAAGAGAGAAACGGGAAATCATCTTGGTAGAGGCAACAAAGCAAAAGCGAGGCAGGATTGACATCTGCTCAACAGAGACGGATTCCCTGCGCTGACACAGTTCACAGTTACACGAGAAGCAATCTGAGCGGTCCGTCGACCGGAGACGTGTTTCCCAAGAGGTCGTTTAGCGAGTGAACAGCAGTGTGCGCGACTTTCAGGAGTGTGCCTGGAAAGTGCCAGAATCACCAGGAGCATCTGTGCAAAAGCTGCTGCCTCTGTGACCGCATTGAGGCACGTTCGCGTGTCTGCGAGTATATAGACGGCTCTTTCGCGTTCACTCCGAGGGAAACGGTCCGCTATTGCTTCTGTGCGCACAGACGCGATTCCCTTGTCTCTTGCGAACACAGGGAACTCTGTGCATCCAAATCTACAGGCTAAGGACGCGTCTGCATATGTTTTGGTGAACAATCGAGTGTGCGTGTTCTGACAGCTGCCTCTATGCAGACGTCTCCACAGAGCCACTTCTGAATGCCCCGCAGCCCAGGACTGAATGGATACACTAACAAGTGCACCGGTGTGAGCAACCACATATGCAGAAGGACGTCTTTCATCTCACAGAAGCGCGAACGTCTTGGCGTTCAAGCACATGGCAGAAACAAGGTGTGAACAGATGAGCTGCTGCTATTTTCTCCGTTCGGCATGCTTCGTTGTAGCTCTCTTGCCGGTCGCCGGCTTAGCGGCTTGCTTTGCGCGACTAGCTCTGGGGAGAGAAGGAGATAGCGCCGGAAACCTCGCCTTTTGCCTTCTTCGGCGCTGGAACCTGGTTGCTGCGCCTTCTCTTTGTCCATGTGCACACACACGATTCCTCAGCGAAAACCATGCAGAAACCTTTCCACGAGCACCCAGGGATGTGCACCCAGCACCACGTGCACGCACACGCAGCTAGAGAAAAGCACCTACCTTTTCACACACTGATGCCTAAGCAAACGCGTGGCCACACACACGCACACATCCGCAAGCGCACCTACTCCCATCTATTGAGGGAAAGACGGACGAGCTCTTTGGTTGCTCTTCACAGGCTTGTCCCTGATCTATAGCTGAGGGCAAACACTTGTGTGCTTGTGGGAGAGCCTGTGTCTTTCCTGGAAGCGTTTGGGAGTTTTGCTCAGACGCGTGTTTCCTCAAGTTCAAGAATCAAGATCTAGGATACCTGCAGACAGGTGCCTGTTTGTGTGGAGACAGTCTGTTTGAAACTGTGTTCCTCAGCGCCCGCTCTTTCTCCCCGTCGCTCCACACGCCTGGGAGTCCCTTTCTTTCTCTCCACAAGCACGTGTGTTGACTTCGTCGCACATGTGCATCTGCACAAGCGTTGAGCTCAGCAGAGCGTGTCTCTTGACACTTGATGTGCGTTGGCTGTGTCTGCCTGCTCCAGTGAAGAGAGAAACGGGAAATCATCTTGGTAGAGGCAACAAAGCAAAAGCGAGGCAGGATTGACATCTGCTCAACAGAGACGGATTCCCTGCGCTGACACAGTTCACAGTTACACGAGAAGCAATCTGAGCGGTCCGTCGACCGGAGACGTGTTTCCCAAGAGGTCGTTTAGCGAGTGAACAGCAGTGTGCGCGACTTTCAGGAGTGTGCCTGGAAAGTGCCAGAATCACCAGGAGCATCTGTGCAAAAGCTGCTGCCTCTGTGACCGCATTGAGGCACGTTCGCGTGTCTGCGAGTATATAGACGGCTCTTTCGCGTTCACTCCGAGGGAAACGGTCCGCTATTGCTTCTGTGCGCACAGACGCGATTCCCTTGTCTCTTGCGAACACAGGGAACTCTGTGCATCCAAATCTACAGGCTAAGGACGCGTCTGCATATGTTTTGGTGAACAATCGAGTGTGCGTGTTCTGACAGCTGCCTCTATGCAGACGTCTCCACAGAGCCACTTCTGAATGCCCCGCAGCCCAGGACTGAATGGATACACTAACAAGTGCACCGGTGTGAGCAACCACATATGCAGAAGGACGTCTTTCATCTCACAGAAGCGCGAACGTCTTGGCGTTCAAGCACATGGCAGAAACAAGGTGTGAACAGATGAGCTGCTGCTATTTTCTCCGTTCGGCATGCTTCGTTGTAGCTCTCTTGCCGGTCGCCGGCTTAGCGGCTTGCTTTGCGCGACTAGCTCTGGGGAGAGAAGGAGATAGCGCCGGAAACCTCGCCTTTTGCCTTCTTCGGCGCTGGAACCTGGTTGCTGCGCCTTCTCTTTGTCCATGTGCACACACACGATTCCTCAGCGAAAACCATGCAGAAACCTTTCCACGAGCACCCAGGGATGTGCACCCAGCACCACGTGCACGCACACGCAGCTAGAGAAAAGCACCTACCTTTTCACACACTGATGCCTAAGCAAACGCGTGGCCACACACACACGCACACATCCGCAAGCGCGCCTACTCCCATCTACTGAGGGAAAGACGGACGAGCTCTTTGGTTGCTCTTCACAGGCTTGTCCCTGATCTATAGCTGAGGGCAAACACTTGTGTGCTTGTGGGAGAGCCTGTGTCTTTCCTGGAAGCGTTTGGGAGTTTTGCTCAGACGCGTGTTTCCTCAAGTTCAAGAATCAAGATCTAGGATACCTGCAGACAGGTGCCTGTTTGTGTGGAGACAGTCTGTTTGAAACTGTGCTCCTCAGCGCCCGCTCTTTCTCCCCGTCGCTCCACACGCCTGGGAGTCCCTTTCTTTCTCTCCACAAGCACGTGTGTTGACTTCGTCGCACATGTGCATCTGCACAAGCGTTGAGCTCAGCAGAGCGTGTCTCTTGACACTTGATGTGCGTTGGCTGTGTCTGCCTGCTCCAGTGAAGAGAGAAACGGGAAATCATCTTGGTAGAGGCAACAAAGCAAAAGCGAGGCAGGATTGACATCTGCTCAACAGAGACGGATTCCCTGCGCTGACACAGTTCACAGTTACACGAGAAGCAATCTGAGCGGTCCGTCGACCGGAGACGTGTTTCCCAAGAGGTCGTTTAGCGAGTGAACAGCAGTGTGCGCGACTTTCAGGAGTGTGCCTGGAAAGTGCCAGAATCACCAGGAGCATCTGTGCAAAAGCTGCTGCCTCTGTGACCGCATTGAGGCACGTTCGCGTGTCTGCGAGTATATAGACGGCTCTTTCGCGTTCACTCCGAGGGAAACGGTCCGCTATTGCTTCTGTGCGCACAGACGCGATTCCCTTGTCTCTTGCGAACACAGGGAACTCTGTGCATCCAAATCTACAGGCTAAGGACGCGTCTGCATATGTTTTGGTGAACAATCGAGTGTGCGTGTTCTGACAGCTGCCTCTACGCAGACGTCTCCACAGAGCCACTTCTGAATGCCCCGCAGCCCAGGACTGAATGGATACACTAACAAGTGCACCGGTGTGAGCAACCACATATGCAGAAGGACGTCTTTCATCTCACAGAAGCGCGAACGTCTTGGCGTTCAAGCACATGGCAGAAACAAGGTGTGAACAGATGAGCTGCTGCTATTTTCTCCGTTCGGCATGCTTCGTTGTAGCTCTCTTGCCGGTCGCCGGCTTAGCGGCTTGCTTTGCGCGACTAGCTCTGGGGAGAGAAGGAGATAGCGCCGGAAACCTCGCCTTTTGCCTTCTTCGGCGCTGGAACCTGGTTGCTGCGCCTTCTCTTTGTCCATGTGCACACACACGATTCCTCAGCGAAAACCATGCAGAAACCTTTCCACGAGCACCCAGGGATGTGCACCCAGCACCACGTGCACGCACACGCAGCTAGAGAAAAGCACCTACCTTTTCACACACTGATGCCTAAGCAAACGCGTGGCCACACACACGCACACATCCGCAAGCGCGCCTACTCCCATCTACTGAGAGAAAGACGGACGAGCTCTTTGGTTGCTCTTCACAGGCTTGTCCCTGATCTATAGCTGAGGGCAAACACTTGTGTGCTTGTGGGAGAGCCTGTGTCTTTCCTGGAAGCGTTTGGGAGTTTTGCTCAGACGCGTGTTTCCTCAAGTTCAAGAATCAAGATCTAGGATACCTGCAGACAGGTGCCTGTTTGTGTGGAGACAGTCTGTTTGAAACTGTGCTCCTCAGCGCCCGCTCTTTCTCCCCGTCGCTCCACACGCCTGGGAGTCCCTTTCTTTCTCTCCACAAGCACGCGTGTTGACTTCGTCGCACATGTGCATCTGCACAAGCGTTGAGCTCAGCAGAGCGTGTCTCTTGACACTTGATGTGCGTTGGCTGTGTCTGCCTGCTCCAGTGAAGAGAGAAACGGGAAATCATCTTGGTAGAGGCAACAAAGCAAAAGCGAGGCAGGATCCACATCTGCTCAACAGAGACGGATTCCCTGCGCTGACACAGTTCACAGTTACACGAGAAGCAATCTGAGCGGTCCGTCGACCGGAGACGTGTTTCCCAAGAGGTCGTTTAGCGAGTGAACAGCAGTGTGCGCGACTTTCAGGAGTGTGCCTGGAAAGTGCCAGAATCACCAGGAGCATCTGTGCAAAAGCTGCTGCCTCTGTGACCGCATTGAGGCACGTTCGCGTGTCTGCGAGTATATAGACGGCTCTTTCGCGTTCACTCCGAGGGAAACGGTCCGCTATTGCTTCTGTGCGCACAGACGCGATTCCCTTGTCTCTTGCGAACACAGGGAACTCTGTGCATCCAAATCTACAGGCTAAGGACGCGTCTGCATATGTTTTGGTGAACAATCGAGTGTGCGTGTTCTGACAGCTGCCTCTATGCAGACGTCTCCACAGAGCCACTTCTGAATGCCCCGCAGCCCAGGACTGAATGGATACACTAACAAGTGCACCGGTGTGAGCAACCACATATGCAGAAGGACGTCTTTCATCTCACAGAAGCGCGAACGTCTTGGCGTTCAAGCACATGGCAGAAACAAGGTGTGAACAGATGAGCTGCTGCTATTTTCTCCGTTCGGCATGCTTCGTTGTAGCTCTCTTGCCGGTCGCCGGCTTAGCGGCTTGCTTTGCGCGACTAGCTCTGGGGAGAGAAGGAGATAGCGCCGGAAACCTCGCCTTTTGCCTTCTTCGGCGCTGGAACCTGGTTGCTGCGCCTTCTCTTTGTCCATGTGCACACACACGATTCCTCAGCGAAAACCATGCAGAAACCTTTCCACGAGCACCCAGGGATGTGCACCCAGCACCACGTGCACGCACACGCAGCTAGAGAAAAGCACCTACCTTTTCACACACTGATGCCTAAGCAAACGCGTGGCCACACACACGCACACATCCGCAAGCGCGCCTACTCCCATCTACTGAGGGAAAGACGGACGAGCTCTTTGGTTGCTCTTCACAGGCTTGTCCCTGATCTATAGCTGAGGGCAAACACTTGTGTGCTTGTGGGAGAGCCTGTGTCTTTCCTGGAAGCGTTTGGGAGTTTTGCTCAGACGCGTGTTTCCTCAAGTTCAAGAATCAAGATCTAGGATACCTGCAGACAGGTGCCTGTTTGTGTGGAGACAGTCTGTTTGAAACTGTGTTCCTCAGCGCCCGCTCTTTCTCCCCGTCGCTCCACACGCCTGGGAGTCCCTTTCTTTCTCTCCACAAGCACGTGTGTTGACTTCGTCGCACATGTGCATCTGCACAAGCGTTGAGCTCAGCAGAGCGTGTCTCTTGACACTTGATGTGCGTTGGCTGTGTCTGCCTGCTCCAGTGAAGAGAGAAACGGGAAATCATCTTGGTAGAGGCAACAAAGCAAAAGCGAGGCAGGATTGACATCTGCTCAACAGAGACGGATTCCCTGCGCTGACACAGTTCACAGTTACACGAGAAGCAATCTGAGCGGTCCGTCGACCGGAGACGTGTTTCCCAAGAGGTCGTTTAGCGAGTGAACAGCAGTGTGCGCGACTTTCAGGAGTGTGCCTGGAAAGTGCCAGAATCACCAGGAGCATCTGTGCAAAAGCTGCTGCCTCTGTGACCGCATTGAGGCACGTTCGCGTGTCTGCGAGTATATAGACGGCTCTTTCGCGTTCACTCCGAGGGAAACGGTCCGCTATTGCTTCTGTGCGCACAGACGCGATTCCCTTGTCTCTTGCGAACACAGGGAACTCTGTGCATCCAAATCTACAGGCTAAGGACGCGTCTGCATATGTTTTGGTGAACAATCGAGTGTGCGTGTTCTGACAGCTGCCTCTATGCAGACGTCTCCACAGAGCCACTTCTGAATGCCCCGCAGCCCAGGACTGAATGGATACACTAACAAGTGCACCGGTGTGAGCAACCACATATGCAGAAGGACGTCTTTCATCTCACAGAAGCGCGAACGTCTTGGCGTTCAAGCACATGGCAGAAACAAGGTGTGAACAGATGAGCTGCTGCTATTTTCTCCGTTCGGCATGCTTCGTTGTAGCTCTCTTGCCGGTCGCCGGCTTAGCGGCTTGCTTTGCGCGACTAGCTCTGGGGAGAGAAGGAGATAGCGCCGGAAACCTCGCCTTTTGCCTTCTTCGGCGCTGGAACCTGGTTGCTGCGCCTTCTCTTTGTCCATGTGCACACACACGATTCCTCAGCGAAAACCATGCAGAAACCTTTCCACGAGCACCCAGGGATGTGCACCCAGCACCACGTGCACGCACACGCAGCTAGAGAAAAGCACCTACCTTTTCACACACTGATGCCTAAGCAAACGCGTGGCCACACACACACGCACACATCCGCAAGCGCGCCTACTCCCATCTACTGAGAGAAAGACGGACGAGCTCTTTGGTTGCTCTTCACAGGCTTGTCCCTGATCTATAGCTGAGGGCAAACACTTGTGTGCTTGTGGGAGAGCCTGTGTCTTTCCTGGAAGCGTTTGGGAGTTTTGCTCAGACGCGTGTTTCCTCAAGTTCAAGAATCAAGATCTAGGATACCTGCAGACAGGTGCCTGTTTGTGTGGAGACAGTCTGTTTGAAACTGTGCTCCTCAGCGCCCGCTCTTTCTCCCCGTCGCTCCACACGCCTGGGAGTCCCTTTCTTTCTCTCCACAAGCACGTGTGTTGACTTCGTCGCACATGTGCATCTGCACAAGCGTTGAGCTCAGCAGAGCGTGTCTCTTGACACTTGATGTGCGTTGGCTGTGTCTGCCTGCTCCAGTGAAGAGAGAAACGGGAAATCATCTTGGTAGAGGCAACAAAGCAAAGGCGAGGCAGGATTGACATCTGCTCAACAGAGACGGATTCCCTGCGCTGACACAGTTCACAGTTACACGAGAAGCAATCTGAGCGGTCCGTCGACCGGAGACGTGTTTCCCAAGAGGTCGTTTAGCGAGTGAACAGCAGTGTGCGCGACTTTCAGGAGTGTGCCTGGAAAGTGCCAGAATCACCAGGAGCATCTGTGCAAAAGCTGCTGCCTCTGTGACCGCATTGAGGCACGTTCGCGTGTCTGCGAGTATATAGACGGCTCTTTCGCGTTCACTCCGAGGGAAACGGTCCGCTATTGCTTCTGTGCGCACAGACGCGATTCCCTTGTCTCTTGCGAACACAGGGAACTCTGTGCATCCAAATCTACAGGCTAAGGACGCGTCTGCATATGTTTTGGTGAACAATCGAGTGTGCGTGTTCTGACAGCTGCCTCTACGCAGACGTCTCCACAGAGCCACTTCTGAATGCCCCGCAGCCCAGGACTGAATGGATACACTAACAAGTGCACCGGTGTGAGCAACCACATATGCAGAAGGACGTCTTTCATCTCACAGAAGCGCGAACGTCTTGGCGTTCAAGCACATGGCAGAAACAAGGTGTGAACAGATGAGCTGCTGCTATTTTCTCCGTTCGGCATGCTTCGTTGTAGCTCTCTTGCCGGTCGCCGGCTTAGCGGCTTGCTTTGCGCGACTAGCTCTGGGGAGAGAAGGAGATAGCGCCGGAAACCTCGCCTTTTGCCTTCTTCGGCGCTGGAACCTGGTTGCTGCGCCTTCTCTTTGTCCATGTGCACACACACGATTCCTCAGCGAAAACCATGCAGAAACCTTTCCACGAGCACCCAGGGATGTGCACCCAGCACCACGTGCACGCACACGCAGCTAGAGAAAAGCACCTACCTTTTCACACACTGATGCCTAAGCAAACGCGTGGCCACACACACGCACACATCCGCAAGCGCGCCTACTCCCATCTACTGAGAGAAAGACGGACGAGCTCTTTGGTTGCTCTTCACAGGCTTGTCCCTGATCTATAGCTGAGGGCAAACACTTGTGTGCTTGTGGGAGAGCCTGTGTCTTTCCTGGAAGCGTTTGGGAGTTTTGCTCAGACGCGTGTTTCCTCAAGTTCAAGAATCAAGATCTAGGATACCTGCAGACAGGTGCCTGTTTGTGTGGAGACAGTCTGTTTGAAACTGTGCTCCTCAGCGCCCGCTCTTTCTCCCCGTCGCTCCACACGCCTGGGAGTCCCTTTCTTTCTCTCCACAAGCACGTGTGTTGACTTCGTCGCACATGTGCATCTGCACAAGCGTTGAGCTCAGCAGAGCGTGTCTCTTGACACTTGATGTGCGTTGGCTGTGTCTGCCTGCTCCAGTGAAGAGAGAAACGGGAAATCATCTTGGTAGAGGCAACAAAGCAAAAGCGAGGCAGGATTGACATCTGCTCAACAGAGACGGATTCCCTGCGCTGACACAGTTCACAGTTACACGAGAAGCAATCTGAGCGGTCCGTCGACCGGAGACGTGTTTCCCAAGAGGTCGTTTAGCGAGTGAACAGCAGTGTGCGCGACTTTCAGGAGTGTGCCTGGAAAGTGCCAGAATCACCAGGAGCATCTGTGCAAAAGCTGCTGCCTCTGTGACCGCATTGAGGCACGTTCGCGTGTCTGCGAGTATATAGACGGCTCTTTCGCGTTCACTCCGAGGGAAACGGTCCGCTATTGCTTCTGTGCGCACAGACGCGATTCCCTTGTCTCTTGCGAACACAGGGAACTCTGTGCATCCAAATCTACAGGCTAAGGACGCGTCTGCATATGTTTTGGTGAACAATCGAGTGTGCGTGTTCTGACAGCTGCCTCTACGCAGACGTCTCCACAGAGCCACTTCTGAATGCCCCGCAGCCCAGGACTGAATGGATACACTAACAAGTGCACCGGTGTGAGCAACCACATATGCAGAAGGACGTCTTTCATCTCACAGAAGCGCGAACGTCTTGGCGTTCAAGCACATGGCAGAAACAAGGTGTGAACAGATGAGCTGCTGCTATTTTCTCCGTTCGGCATGCTTCGTTGTAGCTCTCTTGCCGGTCGCCGGCTTAGCGGCTTGCTTTGCGCGACTAGCTCTGGGGAGAGAAGGAGATAGCGCCGGAAACCTCGCCTTTTGCCTTCTTCGGCGCTGGAACCTGGTTGCTGCGCCTTCTCTTTGTCCATGTGCACACACACGATTCCTCAGCGAAAACCATGCAGAAACCTTTCCACGAGCACCCAGGGATGTGCACCCAGCACCACGTGCACGCACACGCAGCTAGAGAAAAGCACCTACCTTTTCACACACTGATGCCTAAGCAAACGCGTGGCCACACACACGCACACATCCGCAAGCGCGCCTACTCCCATCTACTGAGAGAAAGACGGACGAGCTCTTTGGTTGCTCTTCACAGGCTTGTCCCTGATCTATAGCTGAGGGCAAACACTTGTGTGCTTGTGGGAGAGCCTGTGTCTTTCCTGGAAGCGTTTGGGAGTTTTGCTCAGACGCGTGTTTCCTCAAGTTCAAGAATCAAGATCTAGGATACCTGCAGACAGGTGCCTGTTTGTGTGGAGACAGTCTGTTTGAAACTGTGCTCCTCAGCGCCCGCTCTTTCTCCCCGTCGCTCCACACGCCTGGGAGTCCCTTTCTTTCTCTCCACAAGCACGTGTGTTGACTTCGTCGCACATGTGCATCTGCACAAGCGTTGAGCTCAGCAGAGCGTGTCTCTTGACACTTGATGTGCGTTGGCTGTGTCTGCCTGCTCCAGTGAAGAGAGAAACGGGAAATCATCTTGGTAGAGGCAACAAAGCAAAAGCGAGGCAGGATTGACATCTGCTCAACAGAGACGGATTCCCTGCGCTGACACAGTTCACAGTTACACGAGAAGCAATCTGAGCGGTCCGTCGACCGGAGACGTGTTTCCCAAGAGGTCGTTTAGCGAGTGAACAGCAGTGTGCGCGACTTTCAGGAGTGTGCCTGGAAAGTGCCAGAATCACCAGGAGCATCTGTGCAAAAGCTGCTGCCTCTGTGACCGCATTGAGGCACGTTCGCGTGTCTGCGAGTATATAGACGGCTCTTTCGCGTTCACTCCGAGGGAAACGGTCCGCTATTGCTTCTGTGCGCACAGACGCGATTCCCTTGTCTCTTGCGAACACAGGGAACTCTGTGCATCCAAATCTACAGGCTAAGGACGCGTCTGCATATGTTTTGGTGAACAATCGAGTGTGCGTGTTCTGACAGCTGCCTCTATGCAGACGTCTCCACAGAGCCACTTCTGAATGCCCCGCAGCCCAGGACTGAATGGATACACTAACAAGTGCACCGGTGTGAGCAACCACATATGCAGAAGGACGTCTTTCATCTCACAGAAGCGCGAACGTCTTGGCGTTCAAGCACATGGCAGAAACAAGGTGTGAACAGATGAGCTGCTGCTATTTTCTCCGTTCGGCATGCTTCGTTGTAGCTCTCTTGCCGGTCGCCGGCTTAGCGGCTTGCTTTGCGCGACTAGCTCTGGGGAGAGAAGGAGATAGCGCCGGAAACCTCGCCTTTTGCCTTCTTCGGCGCTGGAACCTGGTTGCTGCGCCTTCTCTTTGTCCATGTGCACACACACGATTCCTCAGCGAAAACCATGCAGAAACCTTTCCACGAGCACCCAGGGATGTGCACCCAGCACCACGTGCACGCACACGCAGCTAGAGAAAAGCACCTACCTTTTCACACACTGATGCCTAAGCAAACGCGTGGCCACACACACGCACACATCCGCAAGCGCGCCTACTCCCATCTACTGAGAGAAAGACGGACGAGCTCTTTGGTTGCTCTTCACAGGCTTGTCCCTGATCTATAGCTGAGGGCAAACACTTGTGTGCTTGTGGGAGAGCCTGTGTCTTTCCTGGAAGCGTTTGGGAGTTTTGCTCAGACGCGTGTTTCCTCAAGTTCAAGAATCAAGATCTAGGATACCTGCAGACAGGTGCCTGTTTGTGTGGAGACAGTCTGTTTGAAACTGTGCTCCTCAGCGCCCGCTCTTTCTCCCCGTCGCTCCACACGCCTGGGAGTCCCTTTCTTTCTCTCCACAAGCACGTGTGTTGACTTCGTCGCACATGTGCATCTGCACAAGCGTTGAGCTCAGCAGAGCGTGTCTCTTGACACTTGATGTGCGTTGGCTGTGTCTGCCTGCTCCAGTGAAGAGAGAAACGGGAAATCATCTTGGTAGAGGCAACAAAGCAAAAGCGAGGCAGGATTGACATCTGCTCAACAGAGACGGATTCCCTGCGCTGACACAGTTCACAGTTACACGAGAAGCAATCTGAGCGGTCCGTCGACCGGAGACGTGTTTCCCAAGAGGTCGTTTAGCGAGTGAACAGCAGTGTGCGCGACTTTCAGGAGTGTGCCTGGAAAGTGCCAGAATCACCAGGAGCATCTGTGCAAAAGCTGCTGCCTCTGTGACCGCATTGAGGCACGTTCGCGTGTCTGCGAGTATATAGACGGCTCTTTCGCGTTCACTCCGAGGGAAACGGTCCGCTATTGCTTCTGTGCGCACAGACGCGATTCCCTTGTCTCTTGCGAACACAGGGAACTCTGTGCATCCAAATCTACAGGCTAAGGACGCGTCTGCATATGTTTTGGTGAACAATCGAGTGTGCGTGTTCTGACAGCTGCCTCTATGCAGACGTCTCCACAGAGCCACTTCTGAATGCCCCGCAGCCCAGGACTGAATGGATACACTAACAAGTGCACCGGTGTGAGCAACCACATATGCAGAAGGACGTCTTTCATCTCACAGAAGCGCGAACGTCTTGGCGTTCAAGCACATGGCAGAAACAAGGTGTGAACAGATGAGCTGCTGCTATTTTCTCCGTTCGGCATGCTTCGTTGTAGCTCTCTTGCCGGTCGCCGGCTTAGCGGCTTGCTTTGCGCGACTAGCTCTGGGGAGAGAAGGAGATAGCGCCGGAAACCTCGCCTTTTGCCTTCTTCGGCGCTGGAACCTGGTTGCTGCGCCTTCTCTTTGTCCATGTGCACACACACGATTCCTCAGCGAAAACCATGCAGAAACCTTTCCACGAGCACCCAGGGATGTGCACCCAGCACCACGTGCACGCACACGCAGCTAGAGAAAAGCACCTACCTTTTCACACACTGATGCCTAAGCAAACGCGTGGCCACACACACGCACACATCCGCAAGCGCGCCTACTCCCATCTATTGAGGGAAAGACGGACGAGCTCTTTGGTTGCTCTTCACAGGCTTGTCCCTGATCTATAGCTGAGGGCAAACACTTGTGTGCTTGTGGGAGAGCCTGTGTCTTTCCTGGAAGCGTTTGGGAGTTTTGCTCAGACGCGTGTTTCCTCAAGTTCAAGAATCAAGATCTAGGATACCTGCAGACAGGTGCCTGTTTGTGTGGAGACAGTCTGTTTGAAACTGTGTTCCTCAGCGCCCGCTCTTTCTCCCCGTCGCTCCACACGCCTGGGAGTCCCTTTCTTTCTCTCCACAAGCACGTGTGTTGACTTCGTCGCACATGTGCATCTGCACAAGCGTTGAGCTCAGCAGAGCGTGTCTCTTGACACTTGATGTGCGTTGGCTGTGTCTGCCTGCTCCAGTGAAGAGAGAAACGGGAAATCATCTTGGTAGAGGCAACAAAGCAAAAGCGAGGCAGGATTGACATCTGCTCAACAGAGACGGATTCCCTGCGCTGACACAGTTCACAGTTACACGAGAAGCAATCTGAGCGGTCCGTCGACCGGAGACGTGTTTCCCAAGAGGTCGTTTAGCGAGTGAACAGCAGTGTGCGCGACTTTCAGGAGTGTGCCTGGAAAGTGCCAGAATCACCAGGAGCATCTGTGCAAAAGCTGCTGCCTCTGTGACCGCATTGAGGCACGTTCGCGTGTCTGCGAGTATATAGACGGCTCTTTCGCGTTCACTCCGAGGGAAACGGTCCGCTATTGCTTCTGTGCGCACAGACGCGATTCCCTTGTCTCTTGCGAACACAGGGAACTCTGTGCATCCAAATCTACAGGCTAAGGACGCGTCTGCATATGTTTTGGTGAACAATCGAGTGTGCGTGTTCTGACAGCTGCCTCTATGCAGACGTCTCCACAGAGCCACTTCTGAATGCCCCGCAGCCCAGGACTGAATGGATACACTAACAAGTGCACCGGTGTGAGCAACCACATATGCAGAAGGACGTCTTTCATCTCACAGAAGCGCGAACGTCTTGGCGTTCAAGCACATGGCAGAAACAAGGTGTGAACAGATGAGCTGCTGCTATTTTCTCCGTTCGGCATGCTTCGTTGTAGCTCTCTTGCCGGTCGCCGGCTTAGCGGCTTGCTTTGCGCGACTAGCTCTGGGGAGAGAAGGAGATAGCGCCGGAAACCTCGCCTTTTGCCTTCTTCGGCGCTGGAACCTGGTTGCTGCGCCTTCTCTTTGTCCATGTGCACACACACGATTCCTCAGCGAAAACCATGCAGAAACCTTTCCACGAGCACCCAGGGATGTGCACCCAGCACCACGTGCACGCACACGCAGCTAGAGAAAAGCACCTACCTTTTCACACACTGATGCCTAAGCAAACGCGTGGCCACACACACGCACACATCCGCAAGCGCGCCTACTCCCATCTATTGAGGGAAAGACGGACGAGCTCTTTGGTTGCTCTTCACAGGCTTGTCCCTGATCTATAGCTGAGGGCAAACACTTGTGTGCTTGTGGGAGAGCCTGTGTCTTTCCTGGAAGCGTTTGGGAGTTTTGCTCAGACGCGTGTTTCCTCAAGTTCAAGAATCAAGATCTAGGATACCTGCAGACAGGTGCCTGTTTGTGTGGAGACAGTCTGTTTGAAACTGTGTTCCTCAGCGCCCGCTCTTTCTCCCCGTCGCTCCACACGCCTGGGAGTCCCTTTCTTTCTCTCCACAAGCACGTGTGTTGACTTCGTCGCACATGTGCATCTGCACAAGCGTTGAGCTCAGCAGAGCGTGTCTCTTGACACTTGATGTGCGTTGGCTGTGTCTGCCTGCTCCAGTGAAGAGAGAAACGGGAAATCATCTTGGTAGAGGCAACAAAGCAAAAGCGAGGCAGGATTGACATCTGCTCAACAGAGACGGATTCCCTGCGCTGACACAGTTCACAGTTACACGAGAAGCAATCTGAGCGGTCCGTCGACCGGAGACGTGTTTCCCAAGAGGTCGTTTAGCGAGTGAACAGCAGTGTGCGCGACTTTCAGGAGTGTGCCTGGAAAGTGCCAGAATCACCAGGAGCATCTGTGCAAAAGCTGCTGCCTCTGTGACCGCATTGAGGCACGTTCGCGTGTCTGCGAGTATATAGACGGCTCTTTCGCGTTCACTCCGAGGGAAACGGTCCGCTATTGCTTCTGTGCGCACAGACGCGATTCCCTTGTCTCTTGCGAACACAGGGAACTCTGTGCATCCAAATCTACAGGCTAAGGACGCGTCTGCATATGTTTTGGTGAACAATCGAGTGTGCGTGTTCTGACAGCTGCCTCTATGCAGACGTCTCCACAGAGCCACTTCTGAATGCCCCGCAGCCCAGGACTGAATGGATACACTAACAAGTGCACCGGTGTGAGCAACCACATATGCAGAAGGACGTCTTTCATCTCACAGAAGCGCGAACGTCTTGGCGTTCAAGCACATGGCAGAAACAAGGTGTGAACAGATGAGCTGCTGCTATTTTCTCCGTTCGGCATGCTTCGTTGTAGCTCTCTTGCCGGTCGCCGGCTTAGCGGCTTGCTTTGCGCGACTAGCTCTGGGGAGAGAAGGAGATAGCGCCGGAAACCTCGCCTTTTGCCTTCTTCGGCGCTGGAACCTGGTTGCTGCGCCTTCTCTTTGTCCATGTGCACACACACGATTCCTCAGCGAAAACCATGCAGAAACCTTTCCACGAGCACCCAGGGATGTGCACCCAGCACCACGTGCACGCACACGCAGCTAGAGAAAAGCACCTACCTTTTCACACACTGATGCCTAAGCAAACGCGTGGCCACACACACGCACACATCCGCAAGCGCGCCTACTCCCATCTATTGAGGGAAAGACGGACGAGCTCTTTGGTTGCTCTTCACAGGCTTGTCCCTGATCTATAGCTGAGGGCAAACACTTGTGTGCTTGTGGGAGAGCCTGTGTCTTTCCTGGAAGCGTTTGGGAGTTTTGCTCAGACGCGTGTTTCCTCAAGTTCAAGAATCAAGATCTAGGATACCTGCAGACAGGTGCCTGTTTGTGTGGAGACAGTCTGTTTGAAACTGTGTTCCTCAGCGCCCGCTCTTTCTCCCCGTCGCTCCACACGCCTGGGAGTCCCTTTCTTTCTCTCCACAAGCACGTGTGTTGACTTCGTCGCACATGTGCATCTGCACAAGCGTTGAGCTCAGCAGAGCGTGTCTCTTGACACTTGATGTGCGTTGGCTGTGTCTGCCTGCTCCAGTGAAGAGAGAAACGGGAAATCATCTTGGTAGAGGCAACAAAGCAAAAGCGAGGCAGGATTGACATCTGCTCAACAGAGACGGATTCCCTGCGCTGACACAGTTCACAGTTACACGAGAAGCAATCTGAGCGGTCCGTCGACCGGAGACGTGTTTCCCAAGAGGTCGTTTAGCGAGTGAACAGCAGTGTGCGCGACTTTCAGGAGTGTGCCTGGAAAGTGCCAGAATCACCAGGAGCATCTGTGCAAAAGCTGCTGCCTCTGTGACCGCATTGAGGCACGTTCGCGTGTCTGCGAGTATATAGACGGCTCTTTCGCGTTCACTCCGAGGGAAACGGTCCGCTATTGCTTCTGTGCGCACAGACGCGATTCCCTTGTCTCTTGCGAACACAGGGAACTCTGTGCATCCAAATCTACAGGCTAAGGACGCGTCTGCATATGTTTTGGTGAACAATCGAGTGTGCGTGTTCTGACAGCTGCCTCTATGCAGACGTCTCCACAGAGCCACTTCTGAATGCCCCGCAGCCCAGGACTGAATGGATACACTAACAAGTGCACCGGTGTGAGCAACCACATATGCAGAAGGACGTCTTTCATCTCACAGAAGCGCGAACGTCTTGGCGTTCAAGCACATGGCAGAAACAAGGTGTGAACAGATGCGCTGCTGCTATTTTCTCCGTTCGGCATGCTTCGTTGTAGCTCTCTTGCCGGTCGCCGGCTTAGCGGCTTGCTTTGCGCGACTAGCTCTGGGGAGAGAAGGAGATAGCGCCGGAAACCTCGCCTTTTGCCTTCTTCGGCGCTGGAACCTGGTTGCTGCGCCTTCTCTTTGTCCATGTGCACACACACGATTCCTCAGCGAAAACCATGCAGAAACCTTTCCACGAGCACCCAGGGATGTGCACCCAGCACCACGTGCACGCACACGCAGCTAGAGAAAAGCACCTACCTTTTCACACACTGAAGCCTAAGCAAACGCGTGGCCACACACACGCACACATCCGCAAGCGCGCCTACTCCCATCTATTGAGGGAAAGACGGACGAGCAACGTCCTGACAGGCTTGAGGGGAAAAACGTCCGTTGACGGTTGGCGTACTGCACGCCCGCCTACGGGGCTGCAGGGGAATCCACATTTGGAAGGTACCTGAAGATGTGTGCCTGTTCTTGGAGCTCCGCTAGTAGGGTAGCAAAGACACTCGTAGGCAGTACTGAATGCTGCTCCGTGCTACTTCTCCTCCGCTGGCAAATGCTTCACAGTCGCCCTAGGAAAGACGTTTAACAATCGATCTCCAAGAGGAACGAAACACATGATGCCATAAGGCGAAAGAATAGCAGAGCATCTCTTCACAGGCTTGTCCCTGATCTATAGCTGAGGGCAAACACTTGTGTGCTTGTGGGAGAGCCTGTGTCTTTCCTGGAAGCGTTTGGGAGTTTTGCTCAGACGCGTGTTTCCTCAAGTTCAAGAATCAAGATCTAGGATACCTGCAGACAGGTGCCTGTTTGTGTGGAGACAGTCTGTTTGAAACTGTGTTCCTCAGCGCCCGCTCTTTCTCCCCGTCGCTCCACACGCCTGGGAGTCCCTTTCTTTCTCTCCACAAGCACGTGTGTTGACTTCGTCGCACATGTGCATCTGCACAAGCGTTGAGCTCAGCAGAGCGTGTCTCTTGACACTTGATGTGCGTTGGCTGTGTCTGCCTGCTCCAGTGAAGAGAGAAACGGGAAATCATCTTGGTAGAGGCAACAAAGCAAAAGCGAGGCAGGATTGACATCTGCTCAACAGAGACGGATTCCCTGCGCTGACACAGTTCACAGTTACACGAGAAGCAATCTGAGCGGTCCGTCGACCGGAGACGTGTTTCCCAAGAGGTCGTTTAGCGAGTGAACAGCAGTGTGCGCGACTTTCAGGAGTGTGCCTGGAAAGTGCCAGAATCACCAGGAGCATCTGTGCAAAAGCTGCTGCCTCTGTGACCGCATTGAGGCACGTTCGCGTGTCTGCGAGTATATAGACGGCTCTTTCGCGTTCACTCCGAGGGAAACGGTCCGCTATTGCTTCTGTGCGCACAGACGCGATTCCCTTGTCTCTTGCGAACACAGGGAACTCTGTGCATCCAAATCTACAGGCTAAGGACGCGTCTGCATATGTTTTGGTGAACAATCGAGTGTGCGTGTTCTGACAGCTGCCTCTATGCAGACGTCTCCACAGAGCCACTTCTGAATGCCCCGCAGCCCAGGACTGAATGGATACACTAACAAGTGCACCGGTGTGAGCAACCACATATGCAGAAGGACGTCTTTCATCTCACAGAAGCGCGAACGTCTTGGCGTTCAAGCACATGGCAGAAACAAGGTGTGAACAGATGAGCTGCTGCTATTTTCTCCGTTCGGCATGCTTCGTTGTAGCTCTCTTGCCGGTCGCCGGCTTAGCGGCTTGCTTTGCGCGACTAGCTCTGGGGAGAGAAGGAGATAGCGCCGGAAACCTCGCCTTTTGCCTTCTTCGGCGCTGGAACCTGGTTGCTGCGCCTTCTCTTTGTCCATGTGCACACACACGATTCCTCAGCGAAAACCATGCAGAAACCTTTCCACGAGCACCCAGGGATGTGCACCCAGCACCACGTGCACGCACACGCAGCTAGAGAAAAGCACCTACCTTTTCACACACTGATGCCTAAGCAAACGCGTGGCCACACACACGCACACATCCGCAAGCGCGCCTACTCCCATCTATTGAGGGAAAGACGGACGAGCTCTTTGGTTGCTCTTCACAGGCTTGTCCCTGATCTATAGCTGAGGGCAAACACTTGTGTGCTTGTGGGAGAGCCTGTGTCTTTCCTGGAAGCGTTTGGGAGTTTTGCTCAGACGCGTGTTTCCTCAAGTTCAAGAATCAAGATCTAGGATACCTGCAGACAGGTGCCTGTTTGTGTGGAGACAGTCTGTTTGAAACTGTGTTCCTCAGCGCCCGCTCTTTCTCCCCGTCGCTCCACACGCCTGGGAGTCCCTTTCTTTCTCTCCACAAGCACGTGTGTTGACTTCGTCGCACATGTGCATCTGCACAAGCGTTGAGCTCAGCAGAGCGTGTCTCTTGACACTTGATGTGCGTTGGCTGTGTCTGCCTGCTCCAGTGAAGAGAGAAACGGGAAATCATCTTGGTAGAGGCAACAAAGCAAAAGCGAGGCAGGATTGACATCTGCTCAACAGAGACGGATTCCCTGCGCTGACACAGTTCACAGTTACACGAGAAGCAATCTGAGCGGTCCGTCGACCGGAGACGTGTTTCCCAAGAGGTCGTTTAGCGAGTGAACAGCAGTGTGCGCGACTTTCAGGAGTGTGCCTGGAAAGTGCCAGAATCACCAGGAGCATCTGTGCAAAAGCTGCTGCCTCTGTGACCGCATTGAGGCACGTTCGCGTGTCTGCGAGTATATAGACGGCTCTTTCGCGTTCACTCCGAGGGAAACGGTCCGCTATTGCTTCTGTGCGCACAGACGCGATTCCCTTGTCTCTTGCGAACACAGGGAACTCTGTGCATCCAAATCTACAGGCTAAGGACGCGTCTGCATATGTTTTGGTGAACAATCGAGTGTGCGTGTTCTGACAGCTGCCTCTATGCAGACGTCTCCACAGAGCCACTTCTGAATGCCCCGCAGCCCAGGACTGAATGGATACACTAACAAGTGCACCGGTGTGAGCAACCACATATGCAGAAGGACGTCTTTCATCTCACAGAAGCGCGAACGTCTTGGCGTTCAAGCACATGGCAGAAACAAGGTGTGAACAGATGAGCTGCTGCTATTTTCTCCGTTCGGCATGCTTCGTTGTAGCTCTCTTGCCGGTCGCCGGCTTAGCGGCTTGCTTTGCGCGACTAGCTCTGGGGAGAGAAGGAGATAGCGCCGGAAACCTCGCCTTTTGCCTTCTTCGGCGCTGGAACCTGGTTGCTGCGCCTTCTCTTTGTCCATGTGCACACACACGATTCCTCAGCGAAAACCATGCAGAAACCTTTCCACGAGCACCCAGGGATGTGCACCCAGCACCACGTGCACGCACACGCAGCTAGAGAAAAGCACCTACCTTTTCACACACTGAAGCCTAAGCAAACGCGTGGCCACACACACGCACACATCCGCAAGCGCGCCTACTCCCATCTATTGAGGGAAAGACGGACGAGCTCTTTGGTTGCTCTTCACAGGCTTGTCCCTGATCTATAGCTGAGGGCAAACACTTGTGTGCTTGTGGGAGAGCCTGTGTCTTTCCTGGAAGCGTTTGGGAGTTTTGCTCAGACGCGTGTTTCCTCAAGTTCAAGAATCAAGATCTAGGATACCTGCAGACAGGTGCCTGTTTGTGTGGAGACAGTCTGTTTGAAACTGTGTTCCTCAGCGCCCGCTCTTTCTCCCCGTCGCTCCACACGCCTGGGAGTCCCTTTCTTTCTCTCCACAAGCACGTGTGTTGACTTCGTCGCACATGTGCATCTGCACAAGCGTTGAGCTCAGCAGAGCGTGTCTCTTGACACTTGATGTGCGTTGGCTGTGTCTGCCTGCTCCAGTGAAGAGAGAAACGGGAAATCATCTTGGTAGAGGCAACAAAGCAAAAGCGAGGCAGGATTGACATCTGCTCAACAGAGACGGATTCCCTGCGCTGACACAGTTCACAGTTACACGAGAAGCAATCTGAGCGGTCCGTCGACCGGAGACGTGTTTCCCAAGAGGTCGTTTAGCGAGTGAACAGCAGTGTGCGCGACTTTCAGGAGTGTGCCTGGAAAGTGCCAGAATCACCAGGAGCATCTGTGCAAAAGCTGCTGCCTCTGTGACCGCATTGAGGCACGTTCGCGTGTCTGCGAGTATATAGACGGCTCTTTCGCGTTCACTCCGAGGGAAACGGTCCGCTATTGCTTCTGTGCGCACAGACGCGATTCCCTTGTCTCTTGCGAACACAGGGAACTCTGTGCATCCAAATCTACAGGCTAAGGACGCGTCTGCATATGTTTTGGTGAACAATCGAGTGTGCGTGTTCTGACAGCTGCCTCTATGCAGACGTCTCCACAGAGCCACTTCTGAATGCCCCGCAGCCCAGGACTGAATGGATACACTAACAAGTGCACCGGTGTGAGCAACCACATATGCAGAAGGACGTCTTTCATCTCACAGAAGCGCGAACGTCTTGGCGTTCAAGCACATGGCAGAAACAAGGTGTGAACAGATGAGCTGCTGCTATTTTCTCCGTTCGGCATGCTTCGTTGTAGCTCTCTTGCCGGTCGCCGGCTTAGCGGCTTGCTTTGCGCGACTAGCTCTGGGGAGAGAAGGAGATAGCGCCGGAAACCTCGCCTTTTGCCTTCTTCGGCGCTGGAACCTGGTTGCTGCGCCTTCTCTTTGTCCATGTGCACACACACGATTCCTCAGCGAAAACCATGCAGAAACCTTTCCACGAGCACCCAGGGATGTGCACCCAGCACCACGTGCACGCACACGCAGCTAGAGAAAAGCACCTACCTTTTCACACACTGATGCCTAAGCAAACGCGTGGCCACACACACGCACACATCCGCAAGCGCGCCTACTCCCATCTATTGAGGGAAAGACGGACGAGCTCTTTGGTTGCTCTTCACAGGCTTGTCCCTGATCTATAGCTGAGGGCAAACACTTGTGTGCTTGTGGGAGAGCCTGTGTCTTTCCTGGAAGCGTTTGGGAGTTTTGCTCAGACGCGTGTTTCCTCAAGTTCAAGAATCAAGATCTAGGATACCTGCAGACAGGTGCCTGTTTGTGTGGAGACAGTCTGTTTGAAACTGTGTTCCTCAGCGCCCGCTCTTTCTCCCCGTCGCTCCACACGCCTGGGAGTCCCTTTCTTTCTCTCCACAAGCACGTGTGTTGACTTCGTCGCACATGTGCATCTGCACAAGCGTTGAGCTCAGCAGAGCGTGTCTCTTGACACTTGATGTGCGTTGGCTGTGTCTGCCTGCTCCAGTGAAGAGAGAAACGGGAAATCATCTTGGTAGAGGCAACAAAGCAAAAGCGAGGCAGGATTGACATCTGCTCAACAGAGACGGATTCCCTGCGCTGACACAGTTCACAGTTACACGAGAAGCAATCTGAGCGGTCCGTCGACCGGAGACGTGTTTCCCAAGAGGTCGTTTAGCGAGTGAACAGCAGTGTGCGCGACTTTCAGGAGTGTGCCTGGAAAGTGCCAGAATCACCAGGAGCATCTGTGCAAAAGCTGCTGCCTCTGTGACCGCATTGAGGCACGTTCGCGTGTCTGCGAGTATATAGACGGCTCTTTCGCGTTCACTCCGAGGGAAACGGTCCGCTATTGCTTCTGTGCGCACAGACGCGATTCCCTTGTCTCTTGCGAACACAGGGAACTCTGTGCATCCAAATCTACAGGCTAAGGACGCGTCTGCATATGTTTTGGTGAACAATCGAGTGTGCGTGTTCTGACAGCTGCCTCTATGCAGACGTCTCCACAGAGCCACTTCTGAATGCCCCGCAGCCCAGGACTGAATGGATACACTAACAAGTGCACCGGTGTGAGCAACCACATATGCAGAAGGACGTCTTTCATCTCACAGAAGCGCGAACGTCTTGGCGTTCAAGCACATGGCAGAAACAAGGTGTGAACAGATGAGCTGCTGCTATTTTCTCCGTTCGGCATGCTTCGTTGTAGCTCTCTTGCCGGTCGCCGGCTTAGCGGCTTGCTTTGCGCGACTAGCTCTGGGGAGAGAAGGAGATAGCGCCGGAAACCTCGCCTTTTGCCTTCTTCGGCGCTGGAACCTGGTTGCTGCGCCTTCTCTTTGTCCATGTGCACACACACGATTCCTCAGCGAAAACCATGCAGAAACCTTTCCACGAGCACCCAGGGATGTGCACCCAGCACCACGTGCACGCACACGCAGCTAGAGAAAAGCACCTACCTTTTCACACACTGATGCCTAAGCAAACGCGTGGCCACACACACGCACACATCCGCAAGCGCGCCTACTCCCATCTATTGAGGGAAAGACGGACGAGCTCTTTGGTTGCTCTTCACAGGCTTGTCCCTGATCTATAGCTGAGGGCAAACACTTGTGTGCTTGTGGGAGAGCCTGTGTCTTTCCTGGAAGCGTTTGGGAGTTTTGCTCAGACGCGTGTTTCCTCAAGTTCAAGAATCAAGATCTAGGATACCTGCAGACAGGTGCCTGTTTGTGTGGAGACAGTCTGTTTGAAACTGTGTTCCTCAGCGCCCGCTCTTTCTCCCCGTCGCTCCACACGCCTGGGAGTCCCTTTCTTTCTCTCCACAAGCACGTGTGTTGACTTCGTCGCACATGTGCATCTGCACAAGCGTTGAGCTCAGCAGAGCGTGTCTCTTGACACTTGATGTGCGTTGGCTGTGTCTGCCTGCTCCAGTGAAGAGAGAAACGGGAAATCATCTTGGTAGAGGCAACAAAGCAAAAGCGAGGCAGGATTGACATCTGCTCAACAGAGACGGATTCCCTGCGCTGACACAGTTCACAGTTACACGAGAAGCAATCTGAGCGGTCCGTCGACCGGAGACGTGTTTCCCAAGAGGTCGTTTAGCGAGTGAACAGCAGTGTGCGCGACTTTCAGGAGTGTGCCTGGAAAGTGCCAGAATCACCAGGAGCATCTGTGCAAAAGCTGCTGCCTCTGTGAGCGCATTGAGGCACGTTCGCGTGTCTGCGAGTATATAGACGGCTCTTTCGCGTTCACTCCGAGGGAAACGGTCCGCTATTGCTTCTGTGCGCACAGACGCGATTCCCTTGTCTCTTGCGAACACAGGGAACTCTGTGCATCCAAATCTACAGGCTAAGGACGCGTCTGCATATGTTTTGGTGAACAATCGAGTGTGCGTGTTCTGACAGCTGCCTCTATGCAGACGTCTCCACAGAGCCACTTCTGAATGCCCCGCAGCCCAGGACTGAATGGATACACTAACAAGTGCACCGGTGTGAGCAACCACATATGCAGAAGGACGTCTTTCATCTCACAGAAGCGCGAACGTCTTGGCGTTCAAGCACATGGCAGAAACAAGGTGTGAACAGATGAGCTGCTGCTATTTTCTCCGTTCGGCATGCTTCGTTGTAGCTCTCTTGCCGGTCGCCGGCTTAGCGGCTTGCTTTGCGCGACTAGCTCTGGGGAGAGAAGGAGATAGCGCCGGAAACCTCGCCTTTTGCCTTCTTCGGCGCTGGAACCTGGTTGCTGCGCCTTCTCTTTGTCCATGTGCACACACACGATTCCTCAGCGAAAACCATGCAGAAACCTTTCCACGAGCACCCAGGGATGTGCACCCAGCACCACGTGCACGCACACGCAGCTAGAGAAAAGCACCTACCTTTTCACACACTGATGCCTAAGCAAACGCGTGGCCACACACACGCACACATCCGCAAGCGCGCCTACTCCCATCTATTGAGGGAAAGACGGACGAGCTCTTTGGTTGCTCTTCACAGGCTTGTCCCTGATCTATAGCTGAGGGCAAACACTTGTGTGCTTGTGGGAGAGCCTGTGTCTTTCCTGGAAGCGTTTGGGAGTTTTGCTCAGACGCGTGTTTCCTCAAGTTCAAGAATCAAGATCTAGGATACCTGCAGACAGGTGCCTGTTTGTGTGGAGACAGTCTGTTTGAAACTGTGTTCCTCAGCGCCCGCTCTTTCTCCCCGTCGCTCCACACGCCTGGGAGTCCCTTTCTTTCTCTCCACAAGCACGTGTGTTGACTTCGTCGCACATGTGCATCTGCACAAGCGTTGAGCTCAGCAGAGCGTGTCTCTTGACACTTGATGTGCGTTGGCTGTGTCTGCCTGCTCCAGTGAAGAGAGAAACGGGAAATCATCTTGGTAGAGGCAACAAAGCAAAAGCGAGGCAGGATTGACATCTGCTCAACAGAGACGGATTCCCTGCGCTGACACAGTTCACAGTTACACGAGAAGCAATCTGAGCGGTCCGTCGACCGGAGACGTGTTTCCCAAGAGGTCGTTTAGCGAGTGAACAGCAGTGTGCGCGACTTTCAGGAGTGTGCCTGGAAAGTGCCAGAATCACCAGGAGCATCTGTGCAAAAGCTGCTGCCTCTGTGACCGCATTGAGGCACGTTCGCGTGTCTGCGAGTATATAGACGGCTCTTTCGCGTTCACTCCGAGGGAAACGGTCCGCTATTGCTTCTGTGCGCACAGACGCGATTCCCTTGTCTCTTGCGAACACAGGGAACTCTGTGCATCCAAATCTACAGGCTAAGGACGCGTCTGCATATGTTTTGGTGAACAATCGAGTGTGCGTGTTCTGACAGCTGCCTCTATGCAGACGTCTCCACAGAGCCACTTCTGAATGCCCCGCAGCCCAGGACTGAATGGATACACTAACAAGTGCACCGGTGTGAGCAACCACATATGCAGAAGGACGTCTTTCATCTCACAGAAGCGCGAACGTCTTGGCGTTCAAGCACATGGCAGAAACAAGGTGTGAACAGATGAGCTGCTGCTATTTTCTCCGTTCGGCATGCTTCGTTGTAGCTCTCTTGCCGGTCGCCGGCTTAGCGGCTTGCTTTGCGCGACTAGCTCTGGGGAGAGAAGGAGATAGCGCCGGAAACCTCGCCTTTTGCCTTCTTCGGCGCTGGAACCTGGTTGCTGCGCCTTCTCTTTGTCCATGTGCACACACACGATTCCTCAGCGAAAACCATGCAGAAACCTTTCCACGAGCACCCAGGGATGTGCACCCAGCACCACGTGCACGCACACGCAGCTAGAGAAAAGCACCTACCTTTTCACACACTGATGCCTAAGCAAACGCGTGGCCACACACACGCACACATCCGCAAGCGCGCCTACTCCCATCTATTGAGGGAAAGACGGACGAGCTCTTTGGTTGCTCTTCACAGGCTTGTCCCTGATCTATAGCTGAGGGCAAACACTTGTGTGCTTGTGGGAGAGCCTGTGTCTTTCCTGGAAGCGTTTGGGAGTTTTGCTCAGACGCGTGTTTCCTCAAGTTCAAGAATCAAGATCTAGGATACCTGCAGACAGGTGCCTGTTTGTGTGGAGACAGTCTGTTTGAAACTGTGTTCCTCAGCGCCCGCTCTTTCTCCCCGTCGCTCCACACGCCTGGGAGTCCCTTTCTTTCTCTCCACAAGCACGTGTGTTGACTTCGTCGCACATGTGCATCTGCACAAGCGTTGAGCTCAGCAGAGCGTGTCTCTTGACACTTGATGTGCGTTGGCTGTGTCTGCCTGCTCCAGTGAAGAGAGAAACGGGAAATCATCTTGGTAGAGGCAACAAAGCAAAGGCGAGGCAGGATTGACATCTGCTCAACAGAGACGGATTCCCTGCGCTGACACAGTTCACAGTTACACGAGAAGCAATCTGAGCGGTCCGTCGACCGGAGACGTGTTTCCCAAGAGGTCGTTTAGCGAGTGAACAGCAGTGTGCGCGACTTTCAGGAGTGTGCCTGGAAAGTGCCAGAATCACCAGGAGCATCTGTGCAAAAGCTGCTGCCTCTGTGACCGCATTGAGGCACGTTCGCGTGTCTGCGAGTATATAGACGGCTCTTTCGCGTTCACTCCGAGGGAAACGGTCCGCTATTGCTTCTGTGCGCACAGACGCGATTCCCTTGTCTCTTGCGAACACAGGGAACTCTGTGCATCCAAATCTACAGGCTAAGGACGCGTCTGCATATGTTTTGGTGAACAATCGAGTGTGCGTGTTCTGACAGCTGCCTCTATGCAGACGTCTCCACAGAGCCACTTCTGAATGCCCCGCAGCCCAGGACTGAATGGATACACTAACAAGTGCACCGGTGTGAGCAACCACATATGCAGAAGGACGTCTTTCATCTCACAGAAGCGCGAACGTCTTGGCGTTCAAGCACATGGCAGAAACAAGGTGTGAACAGATGAGCTGCTGCTATTTTCTCCGTTCGGCATGCTTCGTTGTAGCTCTCTTGCCGGTCGCCGGCTTAGCGGCTTGCTTTGCGCGACTAGCTCTGGGGAGAGAAGGAGATAGCGCCGGAAACCTCGCCTTTTGCCTTCTTCGGCGCTGGAACCTGGTTGCTGCGCCTTCTCTTTGTCCATGTGCACACACACGATTCCTCAGCGAAAACCGTGCAGAAACCTTTCCACGAGCACCCAGGGATGTGCACCCAGCACCACGTGCACGCACACGCAGCTAGAGAAAAGCACCTACCTTTTCACACACTGATGCCTAAGCAAACGCGTGGCCACACACACGCACACATCCGCAAGCGCGCCTACTCCCATCTATTGAGGGAAAGACGGACGAGCTCTTTGGTTGCTCTTCACAGGCTTGTCCCTGATCTATAGCTGAGGGCAAACACTTGTGTGCTTGTGGGAGAGCCTGTGTCTTTCCTGGAAGCGTTTGGGAGTTTTGCTCAGACGCGTGTTTCCTCAAGTTCAAGAATCAAGATCTAGGATACCTGCAGACAGGTGCCTGTTTGTGTGGAGACAGTCTGTTTGAAACTGTGTTCCTCAGCGCCCGCTCTTTCTCCCCGTCGCTCCACACGCCTGGGAGTCCCTTTCTTTCTCTCCACAAGCACGTGTGTTGACTTCGTCGCACATGTGCATCTGCACAAGCGTTGAGCTCAGCAGAGCGTGTCTCTTGACACTTGATGTGCGTTGGCTGTGTCTGCCTGCTCCAGTGAAGAGAGAAACGGGAAATCATCTTGGTAGAGGCAACAAAGCAAAAGCGAGGCAGGATTGACATCTGCTCAACAGAGACGGATTCCCTGCGCTGACACAGTTCACAGTTACACGAGAAGCAATCTGAGCGGTCCGTCGACCGGAGACGTGTTTCCCAAGAGGTCGTTTAGCGAGTGAACAGCAGTGTGCGCGACTTTCAGGAGTGTGCCTGGAAAGTGCCAGAATCACCAGGAGCATCTGTGCAAAAGCTGCTGCCTCTGTGACCGCATTGAGGCACGTTCGCGTGTCTGCGAGTATATAGACGGCTCTTTCGCGTTCACTCCGAGGGAAACGGTCCGCTATTGCTTCTGTGCGCACAGACGCGATTCCCTTGTCTCTTGCGAACACAGGGAACTCTGTGCATCCAAATCTACAGGCTAAGGACGCGTCTGCATATGTTTTGGTGAACAATCGAGTGTGCGTGTTCTGACAGCTGCCTCTATGCAGACGTCTCCACAGAGCCACTTCTGAATGCCCCGCAGCCCAGGACTGAATGGATACACTAACAAGTGCACCGGTGTGAGCAACCACATATGCAGAAGGACGTCTTTCATCTCACAGAAGCGCGAACGTCTTGGCGTTCAAGCACATGGCAGAAACAAGGTGTGAACAGATGAGCTGCTGCTATTTTCTCCGTTCGGCATGCTTCGTTGTAGCTCTCTTGCCGGTCGCCGGCTTAGCGGCTTGCTTTGCGCGACTAGCTCTGGGGAGAGAAGGAGATAGCGCCGGAAACCTCGCCTTTTGCCTTCTTCGGCGCTGGAACCTGGTTGCTGCGCCTTCTCTTTGTCCATGTGCACACACACGATTCCTCAGCGAAAACCATGCAGAAACCTTTCCACGAGCACCCAGGGATGTGCACCCAGCACCACGTGCACGCACACGCAGCTAGAGAAAAGCACCTACCTTTTCACACACTGATGCCTAAGCAAACGCGTGGCCACACACACGCACACATCCGCAAGCGCGCCTACTCCCATCTACTGAGAGAAAGACGGACGAGCTCTTTGGTTGCTCTTCACAGGCTTGTCCCTGATCTATAGCTGAGGGCAAACACTTGTGTGCTTGTGGGAGAGCCTGTGTCTTTCCTGGAAGCGTTTGGGAGTTTTGCTCAGACGCGTGTTTCCTCAAGTTCAAGAATCAAGATCTAGGATACCTGCAGACAGGTGCCTGTTTGTGTGGAGACAGTCTGTTTGAAACTGTGCTCCTCAGCGCCCGCTCTTTCTCCCCGTCGCTCCACACGCCTGGGAGTCCCTTTCTTTCTCTCCACAAGCACGTGTGTTGACTTCGTCGCACATGTGCATCTGCACAAGCGTTGAGCTCAGCAGAGCGTGTCTCTTGACACTTGATGTGCGTTGGCTGTGTCTGCCTGCTCCAGTGAAGAGAGAAACGGGAAATCATCTTGGTAGAGGCAACAAAGCAAAAGCGAGGCAGGATTGACATCTGCTCAACAGAGACGGATTCCCTGCGCTGACACAGTTCACAGTTACACGAGAAGCAATCTGAGCGGTCCGTCGACCGGAGACGTGTTTCCCAAGAGGTCGTTTAGCGAGTGAACAGCAGTGTGCGCGACTTTCAGGAGTGTGCCTGGAAAGTGCCAGAATCACCAGGAGCATCTGTGCAAAAGCTGCTGCCTCTGTGACCGCATTGAGGCACGTTCGCGTGTCTGCGAGTATATAGACGGCTCTTTCGCGTTCACTCCGAGGGAAACGGTCCGCTATTGCTTCTGTGCGCACAGACGCGATTCCCTTGTCTCTTGCGAACACAGGGAACTCTGTGCATCCAAATCTACAGGCTAAGGACGCGTCTGCATATGTTTTGGTGAACAATCGAGTGTGCGTGTTCTGACAGCTGCCTCTATGCAGACGTCTCCACAGAGCCACTTCTGAATGCCCCGCAGCCCAGGACTGAATGGATACACTAACAAGTGCACCGGTGTGAGCAACCACATATGCAGAAGGACGTCTTTCATCTCACAGAAGCGCGAACGCCTTGGCGTTCAAGCACATGGCAGAAACAAGGTGTGAACAGATGAGCTGCTGCTATTTTCTCCGTTCGGCATGCTTCGTTGTAGCTCTCTTGCCGGTCGCCGGCTTAGCGGCTTGCTTTGCGCGACTAGCTCTGGGGAGAGAAGGAGATAGCGCCGGAAACCTCGCCTTTTGCCTTCTTCGGCGCTGGAACCTGGTTGCTGCGCCTTCTCTTTGTCCATGTGCACACACACGATTCCTCAGCGAAAACCGTGCAGAAACCTTTCCACGAGCACCCAGGGATGTGCACCCAGCACCACGTGCACGCACACGCAGCTAGAGAAAAGCACCTACCTTTTCACACACTGATGCCTAAGCAAACGCGTGGCCACACACACGCACACATCCGCAAGCGCGCCTACTCCCATCTATTGAGGGAAAGACGGACGAGCTCTTTGGTTGCTCTTCACAGGCTTGTCCCTGATCTATAGCTGAGGGCAAACACTTGTGTGCTTGTGGGAGAGCCTGTGTCTTTCCTGGAAGCGTTTGGGAGTTTTGCTCAGACGCGTGTTTCCTCAAGTTCAAGAATCAAGATCTAGGATACCTGCAGACAGGTGCCTGTTTGTGTGGAGACAGTCTGTTTGAAACTGTGTTCCTCAGCGCCCGCTCTTTCTCCCCGTCGCTCCACACGCCTGGGAGTCCCTTTCTTTCTCTCCACAAGCACGTGTGTTGACTTCGTCGCACATGTGCATCTGCACAAGCGTTGAGCTCAGCAGAGCGTGTCTCTTGACACTTGATGTGCGTTGGCTGTGTCTGCCTGCTCCAGTGAAGAGAGAAACGGGAAATCATCTTGGTAGAGGCAACAAAGCAAAAGCGAGGCAGGATTGACATCTGCTCAACAGAGACGGATTCCCTGCGCTGACACAGTTCACAGTTACACGAGAAGCAATCTGAGCGGTCCGTCGACCGGAGACGTGTTTCCCAAGAGGTCGTTTAGCGAGTGAACAGCAGTGTGCGCGACTTTCAGGAGTGTGCCTGGAAAGTGCCAGAATCACCAGGAGCATCTGTGCAAAAGCTGCTGCCTCTGTGACCGCATTGAGGCACGTTCGCGTGTCTGCGAGTATATAGACGGCTCTTTCGCGTTCACTCCGAGGGAAACGGTCCGCTATTGCTTCTGTGCGCACAGACGCGATTCCCTTGTCTCTTGCGAACACAGGGAACTCTGTGCATCCAAATCTACAGGCTAAGGACGCGTCTGCATATGTTTTGGTGAACAATCGAGTGTGCGTGTTCTGACAGCTGCCTCTATGCAGACGTCTCCACAGAGCCACTTCTGAATGCCCCGCAGCCCAGGACTGAATGGATACACTAACAAGTGCACCGGTGTGAGCAACCACATATGCAGAAGGACGTCTTTCATCTCACAGAAGCGCGAACGCCTTGGCGTTCAAGCACATGGCAGAAACAAGGTGTGAACAGATGAGCTGCTGCTATTTTCTCCGTTCGGCATGCTTCGTTGTAGCTCTCTTGCCGGTCGCCGGCTTAGCGGCTTGCTTTGCGCGACTAGCTCTGGGGAGAGAAGGAGATAGCGCCGGAAACCTCGCCTTTTGCCTTCTTCGGCGCTGGAACCTGGTTGCTGCGCCTTCTCTTTGTCCATGTGCACACACACGATTCCTCAGCGAAAACCGTGCAGAAACCTTTCCACGAGCACCCAGGGATGTGCACCCAGCACCACGTGCACGCACACGCAGCTAGAGAAAAGCACCTACCTTTTCACACACTGATGCCTAAGCAAACGCGTGGCCACACACACGCACACATCCGCAAGCGCGCCTACTCCCATCTATTGAGGGAAAGACGGACGAGCTCTTTGGTTGCTCTTCACAGGCTTGTCCCTGATCTATAGCTGAGGGCAAACACTTGTGTGCTTGTGGGAGAGCCTGTGTCTTTCCTGGAAGCGTTTGGGAGTTTTGCTCAGACGCGTGTTTCCTCAAGTTCAAGAATCAAGATCTAGGATACCTGCAGACAGGTGCCTGTTTGTGTGGAGACAGTCTGTTTGAAACTGTGTTCCTCAGCGCCCGCTCTTTCTCCCCGTCGCTCCACACGCCTGGGAGTCCCTTTCTTTCTCTCCACAAGCACGTGTGTTGACTTCGTCGCACATGTGCATCTGCACAAGCGTTGAGCTCAGCAGAGCGTGTCTCTTGACACTTGATGTGCGTTGGCTGTGTCTGCCTGCTCCAGTGAAGAGAGAAACGGGAAATCATCTTGGTAGAGGCAACAAAGCAAAAGCGAGGCAGGATTGACATCTGCTCAACAGAGACGGATTCCCTGCGCTGACACAGTTCACAGTTACACGAGAAGCAATCTGAGCGGTCCGTCGACCGGAGACGTGTTTCCCAAGAGGTCGTTTAGCGAGTGAACAGCAGTGTGCGCGACTTTCAGGAGTGTGCCTGGAAAGTGCCAGAATCACCAGGAGCATCTGTGCAAAAGCTGCTGCCTCTGTGACCGCATTGAGGCACGTTCGCGTGTCTGCGAGTATATAGACGGCTCTTTCGCGTTCACTCCGAGGGAAACGGTCCGCTATTGCTTCTGTGCGCACAGACGCGATTCCCTTGTCTCTTGCGAACACAGGGAACTCTGTGCATCCAAATCTACAGGCTAAGGACGCGTCTGCATATGTTTTGGTGAACAATCGAGTGTGCGTGTTCTGACAGCTGCCTCTATGCAGACGTCTCCACAGAGCCACTTCTGAATGCCCCGCAGCCCAGGACTGAATGGATACACTAACAAGTGCACCGGTGTGAGCAACCACATATGCAGAAGGACGTCTTTCATCTCACAGAAGCGCGAACGTCTTGGCGTTCAAGCACATGGCAGAAACAAGGTGTGAACAGATGAGCTGCTGCTATTTTCTCCGTTCGGCATGCTTCGTTGTAGCTCTCTTGCCGGTCGCCGGCTTAGCGGCTTGCTTTGCGCGACTAGCTCTGGGGAGAGAAGGAGATAGCGCCGGAAACCTCGCCTTTTGCCTTCTTCGGCGCTGGAACCTGGTTGCTGCGCCTTCTCTTTGTCCATGTGCACACACACGATTCCTCAGCGAAAACCATGCAGAAACCTTTCCACGAGCACCCAGGGATGTGCACCCAGCACCACGTGCACGCACACGCAGCTAGAGAAAAGCACCTACCTTTTCACACACTGATGCCTAAGCAAACGCGTGGCCACACACACGCACACATCCGCAAGCGCGCCTACTCCCATCTATTGAGGGAAAGACGGACGAGCTCTTTGGTTGCTCTTCACAGGCTTGTCCCTGATCTATAGCTGAGGGCAAACACTTGTGTGCTTGTGGGAGAGCCTGTGTCTTTCCTGGAAGCGTTTGGGAGTTTTGCTCAGACGCGTGTTTCCTCAAGTTCAAGAATCAAGATCTAGGATACCTGCAGACAGGTGCCTGTTTGTGTGGAGACAGTCTGTTTGAAACTGTGTTCCTCAGCGCCCGCTCTTTCTCCCCGTCGCTCCACACGCCTGGGAGTCCCTTTCTTTCTCTCCACAAGCACGTGTGTTGACTTCGTCGCACATGTGCATCTGCACAAGCGTTGAGCTCAGCAGAGCGTGTCTCTTGACACTTGATGTGCGTTGGCTGTGTCTGCCTGCTCCAGTGAAGAGAGAAACGGGAAATCATCTTGGTAGAGGCAACAAAGCAAAAGCGAGGCAGGATTGACATCTGCTCAACAGAGACGGATTCCCTGCGCTGACACAGTTCACAGTTACACGAGAAGCAATCTGAGCGGTCCGTCGACCGGAGACGTGTTTCCCAAGAGGTCGTTTAGCGAGTGAACAGCAGTGTGCGCGACTTTCAGGAGTGTGCCTGGAAAGTGCCAGAATCACCAGGAGCATCTGTGCAAAAGCTGCTGCCTCTGTGACCGCATTGAGGCACGTTCGCGTGTCTGCGAGTATATAGACGGCTCTTTCGCGTTCACTCCGAGGGAAACGGTCCGCTATTGCTTCTGTGCGCACAGACGCGATTCCCTTGTCTCTTGCGAACACAGGGAACTCTGTGCATCCAAATCTACAGGCTAAGGACGCGTCTGCATATGTTTTGGTGAACAATCGAGTGTGCGTGTTCTGACAGCTGCCTCTATGCAGACGTCTCCACAGAGCCACTTCTGAATGCCCCGCAGCCCAGGACTGAATGGATACACTAACAAGTGCACCGGTGTGAGCAACCACATATGCAGAAGGACGTCTTTCATCTCACAGAAGCGCGAACGCCTTGGCGTTCAAGCACATGGCAGAAACAAGGTGTGAACAGATGAGCTGCTGCTATTTTCTCCGTTCGGCATGCTTCGTTGTAGCTCTCTTGCCGGTCGCCGGCTTAGCGGCTTGCTTTGCGCGACTAGCTCTGGGGAGAGAAGGAGATAGCGCCGGAAACCTCGCCTTTTGCCTTCTTCGGCGCTGGAACCTGGTTGCTGCGCCTTCTCTTTGTCCATGTGCACACACACGATTCCTCAGCGAAAACCGTGCAGAAACCTTTCCACGAGCACCCAGGGATGTGCACCCAGCACCACGTGCACGCACACGCAGCTAGAGAAAAGCACCTACCTTTTCACACACTGATGCCTAAGCAAACGCGTGGCCACACACACGCACACATCCGCAAGCGCGCCTACTCCCATCTATTGAGGGAAAGACGGACGAGCTCTTTGGTTGCTCTTCACAGGCTTGTCCCTGATCTATAGCTGAGGGCAAACACTTGTGTGCTTGTGGGAGAGCCTGTGTCTTTCCTGGAAGCGTTTGGGAGTTTTGCTCAGACGCGTGTTTCCTCAAGTTCAAGAATCAAGATCTAGGATACCTGCAGACAGGTGCCTGTTTGTGTGGAGACAGTCTGTTTGAAACTGTGTTCCTCAGCGCCCGCTCTTTCTCCCCGTCGCTCCACACGCCTGGGAGTCCCTTTCTTTCTCTCCACAAGCACGTGTGTTGACTTCGTCGCACATGTGCATCTGCACAAGCGTTGAGCTCAGCAGAGCGTGTCTCTTGACACTTGATGTGCGTTGGCTGTGTCTGCCTGCTCCAGTGAAGAGAGAAACGGGAAATCATCTTGGTAGAGGCAACAAAGCAAAAGCGAGGCAGGATTGACATCTGCTCAACAGAGACGGATTCCCTGCGCTGACACAGTTCACAGTTACACGAGAAGCAATCTGAGCGGTCCGTCGACCGGAGACGTGTTTCCCAAGAGGTCGTTTAGCGAGTGAACAGCAGTGTGCGCGACTTTCAGGAGTGTGCCTGGAAAGTGCCAGAATCACCAGGAGCATCTGTGCAAAAGCTGCTGCCTCTGTGACCGCATTGAGGCACGTTCGCGTGTCTGCGAGTATATAGACGGCTCTTTCGCGTTCACTCCGAGGGAAACGGTCCGCTATTGCTTCTGTGCGCACAGACGCGATTCCCTTGTCTCTTGCGAACACAGGGAACTCTGTGCATCCAAATCTACAGGCTAAGGACGCGTCTGCATATGTTTTGGTGAACAATCGAGTGTGCGTGTTCTGACAGCTGCCTCTATGCAGACGTCTCCACAGAGCCACTTCTGAATGCCCCGCAGCCCAGGACTGAATGGATACACTAACAAGTGCACCGGTGTGAGCAACCACATATGCAGAAGGACGTCTTTCATCTCACAGAAGCGCGAACGTCTTGGCGTTCAAGCACATGGCAGAAACAAGGTGTGAACAGATGAGCTGCTGCTATTTTCTCCGTTCGGCATGCTTCGTTGTAGCTCTCTTGCCGGTCGCCGGCTTAGCGGCTTGCTTTGCGCGACTAGCTCTGGGGAGAGAAGGAGATAGCGCCGGAAACCTCGCCTTTTGCCTTCTTCGGCGCTGGAACCTGGTTGCTGCGCCTTCTCTTTGTCCATGTGCACACACACGATTCCTCAGCGAAAACCATGCAGAAACCTTTCCACGAGCACCCAGGGATGTGCACCCAGCACCACGTGCACGCACACGCAGCTAGAGAAAAGCACCTACCTTTTCACACACTGATGCCTAAGCAAACGCGTGGCCACACACACGCACACATCCGCAAGCGCGCCTACTCCCATCTATTGAGGGAAAGACGGACGAGCTCTTTGGTTGCTCTTCACAGGCTTGTCCCTGATCTATAGCTGAGGGCAAACACTTGTGTGCTTGTGGGAGAGCCTGTGTCTTTCCTGGAAGCGTTTGGGAGTTTTGCTCAGACGCGTGTTTCCTCAAGTTCAAGAATCAAGATCTAGGATACCTGCAGACAGGTGCCTGTTTGTGTGGAGACAGTCTGTTTGAAACTGTGTTCCTCAGCGCCCGCTCTTTCTCCCCGTCGCTCCACACGCCTGGGAGTCCCTTTCTTTCTCTCCACAAGCACGTGTGTTGACTTCGTCGCACATGTGCATCTGCACAAGCGTTGAGCTCAGCAGAGCGTGTCTCTTGACACTTGATGTGCGTTGGCTGTGTCTGCCTGCTCCAGTGAAGAGAGAAACGGGAAATCATCTTGGTAGAGGCAACAAAGCAAAAGCGAGGCAGGATTGACATCTGCTCAACAGAGACGGATTCCCTGCGCTGACACAGTTCACAGTTACACGAGAAGCAATCTGAGCGGTCCGTCGACCGGAGACGTGTTTCCCAAGAGGTCGTTTAGCGAGTGAACAGCAGTGTGCGCGACTTTCAGGAGTGTGCCTGGAAAGTGCCAGAATCACCAGGAGCATCTGTGCAAAAGCTGCTGCCTCTGTGACCGCATTGAGGCACGTTCGCGTGTCTGCGAGTATATAGACGGCTCTTTCGCGTTCACTCCGAGGGAAACGGTCCGCTATTGCTTCTGTGCGCACAGACGCGATTCCCTTGTCTCTTGCGAACACAGGGAACTCTGTGCATCCAAATCTACAGGCTAAGGACGCGTCTGCATATGTTTTGGTGAACAATCGAGTGTGCGTGTTCTGACAGCTGCCTCTATGCAGACGTCTCCACAGAGCCACTTCTGAATGCCCCGCAGCCCAGGACTGAATGGATACACTAACAAGTGCACCGGTGTGAGCAACCACATATGCAGAAGGACGTCTTTCATCTCACAGAAGCGCGAACGTCTTGGCGTTCAAGCACATGGCAGAAACAAGGTGTGAACAGATGAGCTGCTGCTATTTTCTCCGTTCGGCATGCTTCGTTGTAGCTCTCTTGCCGGTCGCCGGCTTAGCGGCTTGCTTTGCGCGACTAGCTCTGGGGAGAGAAGGAGATAGCGCCGGAAACCTCGCCTTTTGCCTTCTTCGGCGCTGGAACCTGGTTGCTGCGCCTTCTCTTTGTCCATGTGCACACACACGATTCCTCAGCGAAAACCGTGCAGAAACCTTTCCACGAGCACCCAGGGATGTGCACCCAGCACCACGTGCACGCACACGCAGCTAGAGAAAAGCACCTACCTTTTCACACACTGAAGCCTAAGCAAACGCGTGGCCACACACACGCACACATCCGCAAGCGCGCCTACTCCCATCTATTGAGGGAAAGACGGACGAGCTCTTTGGTTGCTCTTCACAGGCTTGTCCCTGATCTATAGCTGAGGGCAAACACTTGTGTGCTTGTGGGAGAGCCTGTGTCTTTCCTGGAAGCGTTTGGGAGTTTTGCTCAGACGCGTGTTTCCTCAAGTTCAAGAATCAAGATCTAGGATACCTGCAGACAGGTGCCTGTTTGTGTGGAGACAGTCTGTTTGAAACTGTGTTCCTCAGCGCCCGCTCTTTCTCCCCGTCGCTCCACACGCCTGGGAGTCCCTTTCTTTCTCTCCACAAGCACGTGTGTTGACTTCGTCGCACATGTGCATCTGCACAAGCGTTGAGCTCAGCAGAGCGTGTCTCTTGACACTTGATGTGCGTTGGCTGTGTCTGCCTGCTCCAGTGAAGAGAGAAACGGGAAATCATCTTGGTAGAGGCAACAAAGCAAAGGCGAGGCAGGATTGACATCTGCTCAACAGAGACGGATTCCCTGCGCTGACACAGTTCACAGTTACACGAGAAGCAATCTGAGCGGTCCGTCGACCGGAGACGTGTTTCCCAAGAGGTCGTTTAGCGAGTGAACAGCAGTGTGCGCGACTTTCAGGAGTGTGCCTGGAAAGTGCCAGAATCACCAGGAGCATCTGTGCAAAAGCTGCTGCCTCTGTGACCGCATTGAGGCACGTTCGCGTGTCTGCGAGTATATAGACGGCTCTTTCGCGTTCACTCCGAGGGAAACGGTCCGCTATTGCTTCTGTGCGCACAGACGCGATTCCCTTGTCTCTTGCGAACACAGGGAACTCTGTGCATCCAAATCTACAGGCTAAGGACGCGTCTGCATATGTTTTGGTGAACAATCGAGTGTGCGTGTTCTGACAGCTGCCTCTATGCAGACGTCTCCACAGAGCCACTTCTGAATGCCCCGCAGCCCAGGACTGAATGGATACACTAACAAGTGCACCGGTGTGAGCAACCACATATGCAGAAGGACGTCTTTCATCTCACAGAAGCGCGAACGTCTTGGCGTTCAAGCACATGGCAGAAACAAGGTGTGAACAGATGAGCTGCTGCTATTTTCTCCGTTCGGCATGCTTCGTTGTAGCTCTCTTGCCGGTCGCCGGCTTAGCGGCTTGCTTTGCGCGACTAGCTCTGGGGAGAGAAGGAGATAGCGCCGGAAACCTCGCCTTTTGCCTTCTTCGGCGCTGGAACCTGGTTGCTGCGCCTTCTCTTTGTCCATGTGCACACACACGATTCCTCAGCGAAAACCATGCAGAAACCTTTCCACGAGCACCCAGGGATGTGCACCCAGCACCACGTGCACGCACACGCAGCTAGAGAAAAGCACCTACCTTTTCACACACTGATGCCTAAGCAAACGCGTGGCCACACACACGCACACATCCGCAAGCGCGCCTACTCCCATCTATTGAGGGAAAGACGGACGAGCTCTTTGGTTGCTCTTCACAGGCTTGTCCCTGATCTATAGCTGAGGGCAAACACTTGTGTGCTTGTGGGAGAGCCTGTGTCTTTCCTGGAAGCGTTTGGGAGTTTTGCTCAGACGCGTGTTTCCTCAAGTTCAAGAATCAAGATCTAGGATACCTGCAGACAGGTGCCTGTTTGTGTGGAGACAGTCTGTTTGAAACTGTGTTCCTCAGCGCCCGCTCTTTCTCCCCGTCGCTCCACACGCCTGGGAGTCCCTTTCTTTCTCTCCACAAGCACGTGTGTTGACTTCGTCGCACATGTGCATCTGCACAAGCGTTGAGCTCAGCAGAGCGTGTCTCTTGACACTTGATGTGCGTTGGCTGTGTCTGCCTGCTCCAGTGAAGAGAGAAACGGGAAATCATCTTGGTAGAGGCAACAAAGCAAAAGCGAGGCAGGATTGACATCTGCTCAACAGAGACGGATTCCCTGCGCTGACACAGTTCACAGTTACACGAGAAGCAATCTGAGCGGTCCGTCGACCGGAGACGTGTTTCCCAAGAGGTCGTTTAGCGAGTGAACAGCAGTGTGCGCGACTTTCAGGAGTGTGCCTGGAAAGTGCCAGAATCACCAGGAGCATCTGTGCAAAAGCTGCTGCCTCTGTGACCGCATTGAGGCACGTTCGCGTGTCTGCGAGTATATAGACGGCTCTTTCGCGTTCACTCCGAGGGAAACGGTCCGCTATTGCTTCTGTGCGCACAGACGCGATTCCCTTGTCTCTTGCGAACACAGGGAACTCTGTGCATCCAAATCTACAGGCTAAGGACGCGTCTGCATATGTTTTGGTGAACAATCGAGTGTGCGTGTTCTGACAGCTGCCTCTATGCAGACGTCTCCACAGAGCCACTTCTGAATGCCCCGCAGCCCAGGACTGAATGGATACACTAACAAGTGCACCGGTGTGAGCAACCACATATGCAGAAGGACGTCTTTCATCTCACAGAAGCGCGAACGTCTTGGCGTTCAAGCACATGGCAGAAACAAGGTGTGAACAGATGAGCTGCTGCTATTTTCTCCGTTCGGCATGCTTCGTTGTAGCTCTCTTGCCGGTCGCCGGCTTAGCGGCTTGCTTTGCGCGACTAGCTCTGGGGAGAGAAGGAGATAGCGCCGGAAACCTCGCCTTTTGCCTTCTTCGGCGCTGGAACCTGGTTGCTGCGCCTTCTCTTTGTCCATGTGCACACACACGATTCCTCAGCGAAAACCATGCAGAAACCTTTCCACGAGCACCCAGGGATGTGCACCCAGCACCACGTGCACGCACACGCAGCTAGAGAAAAGCACCTACCTTTTCACACACTGATGCCTAAGCAAACGCGTGGCCACACACACGCACACATCCGCAAGCGCGCCTACTCCCATCTATTGAGGGAAAGACGGACGAGCTCTTTGGTTGCTCTTCACAGGCTTGTCCCTGATCTATAGCTGAGGGCAAACACTTGTGTGCTTGTGGGAGAGCCTGTGTCTTTCCTGGAAGCGTTTGGGAGTTTTGCTCAGACGCGTGTTTCCTCAAGTTCAAGAATCAAGATCTAGGATACCTGCAGACAGGTGCCTGTTTGTGTGGAGACAGTCTGTTTGAAACTGTGTTCCTCAGCGCCCGCTCTTTCTCCCCGTCGCTCCACACGCCTGGGAGTCCCTTTCTTTCTCTCCACAAGCACGTGTGTTGACTTCGTCGCACATGTGCATCTGCACAAGCGTTGAGCTCAGCAGAGCGTGTCTCTTGACACTTGATGTGCGTTGGCTGTGTCTGCCTGCTCCAGTGAAGAGAGAAACGGGAAATCATCTTGGTAGAGGCAACAAAGCAAAAGCGAGGCAGGATTGACATCTGCTCAACAGAGACGGATTCCCTGCGCTGACACAGTTCACAGTTACACGAGAAGCAATCTGAGCGGTCCGTCGACCGGAGACGTGTTTCCCAAGAGGTCGTTTAGCGAGTGAACAGCAGTGTGCGCGACTTTCAGGAGTGTGCCTGGAAAGTGCCAGAATCACCAGGAGCATCTGTGCAAAAGCTGCTGCCTCTGTGAGCGCATTGAGGCACGTTCGCGTGTCTGCGAGTATATAGACGGCTCTTTCGCGTTCACTCCGAGGGAAACGGTCCGCTATTGCTTCTGTGCGCACAGACGCGATTCCCTTGTCTCTTGCGAACACAGGGAACTCTGTGCATCCAAATCTACAGGCTAAGGACGCGTCTGCATATGTTTTGGTGAACAATCGAGTGTGCGTGTTCTGACAGCTGCCTCTATGCAGACGTCTCCACAGAGCCACTTCTGAATGCCCCGCAGCCCAGGACTGAATGGATACACTAACAAGTGCACCGGTGTGAGCAACCACATATGCAGAAGGACGTCTTTCATCTCACAGAAGCGCGAACGTCTTGGCGTTCAAGCACATGGCAGAAACAAGGTGTGAACAGATGAGCTGCTGCTATTTTCTCCGTTCGGCATGCTTCGTTGTAGCTCTCTTGCCGGTCGCCGGCTTAGCGGCTTGCTTTGCGCGACTAGCTCTGGGGAGAGAAGGAGATAGCGCCGGAAACCTCGCCTTTTGCCTTCTTCGGCGCTGGAACCTGGTTGCTGCGCCTTCTCTTTGTCCATGTGCACACACACGATTCCTCAGCGAAAACCATGCAGAAACCTTTCCACGAGCACCCAGGGATGTGCACCCAGCACCACGTGCACGCACACGCAGCTAGAGAAAAGCACCTACCTTTTCACACACTGATGCCTAAGCAAACGCGTGGCCACACACACGCACACATCCGCAAGCGCGCCTACTCCCATCTATTGAGGGAAAGACGGACGAGCTCTTTGGTTGCTCTTCACAGGCTTGTCCCTGATCTATAGCTGAGGGCAAACACTTGTGTGCTTGTGGGAGAGCCTGTGTCTTTCCTGGAAGCGTTTGGGAGTTTTGCTCAGACGCGTGTTTCCTCAAGTTCAAGAATCAAGATCTAGGATACCTGCAGACAGGTGCCTGTTTGTGTGGAGACAGTCTGTTTGAAACTGTGTTCCTCAGCGCCCGCTCTTTCTCCCCGTCGCTCCACACGCCTGGGAGTCCCTTTCTTTCTCTCCACAAGCACGTGTGTTGACTTCGTCGCACATGTGCATCTGCACAAGCGTTGAGCTCAGCAGAGCGTGTCTCTTGACACTTGATGTGCGTTGGCTGTGTCTGCCTGCTCCAGTGAAGAGAGAAACGGGAAATCATCTTGGTAGAGGCAACAAAGCAAAAGCGAGGCAGGATTGACATCTGCTCAACAGAGACGGATTCCCTGCGCTGACACAGTTCACAGTTACACGAGAAGCAATCTGAGCGGTCCGTCGACCGGAGACGTGTTTCCCAAGAGGTCGTTTAGCGAGTGAACAGCAGTGTGCGCGACTTTCAGGAGTGTGCCTGGAAAGTGCCAGAATCACCAGGAGCATCTGTGCAAAAGCTGCTGCCTCTGTGACCGCATTGAGGCACGTTCGCGTGTCTGCGAGTATATAGACGGCTCTTTCGCGTTCACTCCGAGGGAAACGGTCCGCTATTGCTTCTGTGCGCACAGACGCGATTCCCTTGTCTCTTGCGAACACAGGGAACTCTGTGCATCCAAATCTACAGGCTAAGGACGCGTCTGCATATGTTTTGGTGAACAATCGAGTGTGCGTGTTCTGACAGCTGCCTCTATGCAGACGTCTCCACAGAGCCACTTCTGAATGCCCCGCAGCCCAGGACTGAATGGATACACTAACAAGTGCACCGGTGTGAGCAACCACATATGCAGAAGGACGTCTTTCATCTCACAGAAGCGCGAACGTCTTGGCGTTCAAGCACATGGCAGAAACAAGGTGTGAACAGATGAGCTGCTGCTATTTTCTCCGTTCGGCATGCTTCGTTGTAGCTCTCTTGCCGGTCGCCGGCTTAGCGGCTTGCTTTGCGCGACTAGCTCTGGGGAGAGAAGGAGATAGCGCCGGAAACCTCGCCTTTTGCCTTCTTCGGCGCTGGAACCTGGTTGCTGCGCCTTCTCTTTGTCCATGTGCACACACACGATTCCTCAGCGAAAACCATGCAGAAACCTTTCCACGAGCACCCAGGGATGTGCACCCAGCACCACGTGCACGCACACGCAGCTAGAGAAAAGCACCTACCTTTTCACACACTGATGCCTAAGCAAACGCGTGGCCACACACACGCACACATCCGCAAGCGCGCCTACTCCCATCTACTGAGAGAAAGACGGACGAGCTCTTTGGTTGCTCTTCACAGGCTTGTCCCTGATCTATAGCTGAGGGCAAACACTTGTGTGCTTGTGGGAGAGCCTGTGTCTTTCCTGGAAGCGTTTGGGAGTTTTGCTCAGACGCGTGTTTCCTCAAGTTCAAGAATCAAGATCTAGGATACCTGCAGACAGGTGCCTGTTTGTGTGGAGACAGTCTGTTTGAAACTGTGCTCCTCAGCGCCCGCTCTTTCTCCCCGTCGCTCCACACGCCTGGGAGTCCCTTTCTTTCTCTCCACAAGCACGTGTGTTGACTTCGTCGCACATGTGCATCTGCACAAGCGTTGAGCTCAGCAGAGCGTGTCTCTTGACACTTGATGTGCGTTGGCTGTGTCTGCCTGCTCCAGTGAAGAGAGAAACGGGAAATCATCTTGGTAGAGGCAACAAAGCAAAAGCGAGGCAGGATTGACATCTGCTCAACAGAGACGGATTCCCTGCGCTGACACAGTTCACAGTTACACGAGAAGCAATCTGAGCGGTCCGTCGACCGGAGACGTGTTTCCCAAGAGGTCGTTTAGCGAGTGAACAGCAGTGTGCGCGACTTTCAGGAGTGTGCCTGGAAAGTGCCAGAATCACCAGGAGCATCTGTGCAAAAGCTGCTGCCTCTGTGACCGCATTGAGGCACGTTCGCGTGTCTGCGAGTATATAGACGGCTCTTTCGCGTTCACTCCGAGGGAAACGGTCCGCTATTGCTTCTGTGCGCACAGACGCGATTCCCTTGTCTCTTGCGAACACAGGGAACTCTGTGCATCCAAATCTACAGGCTAAGGACGCGTCTGCATATGTTTTGGTGAACAATCGAGTGTGCGTGTTCTGACAGCTGCCTCTATGCAGACGTCTCCACAGAGCCACTTCTGAATGCCCCGCAGCCCAGGACTGAATGGATACACTAACAAGTGCACCGGTGTGAGCAACCACATATGCAGAAGGACGTCTTTCATCTCACAGAAGCGCGAACGTCTTGGCGTTCAAGCACATGGCAGAAACAAGGTGTGAACAGATGAGCTGCTGCTATTTTCTCCGTTCGGCATGCTTCGTTGTAGCTCTCTTGCCGGTCGCCGGCTTAGCGGCTTGCTTTGCGCGACTAGCTCTGGGGAGAGAAGGAGATAGCGCCGGAAACCTCGCCTTTTGCCTTCTTCGGCGCTGGAACCTGGTTGCTGCGCCTTCTCTTTGTCCATGTGCACACACACGATTCCTCAGCGAAAACCATGCAGAAACCTTTCCACGAGCACCCAGGGATGTGCACCCAGCACCACGTGCACGCACACGCAGCTAGAGAAAAGCACCTACCTTTTCACACACTGATGCCTAAGCAAACGCGTGGCCACACACACGCACACATCCGCAAGCGCGCCTACTCCCATCTATTGAGGGAAAGACGGACGAGCTCTTTGGTTGCTCTTCACAGGCTTGTCCCTGATCTATAGCTGAGGGCAAACACTTGTGTGCTTGTGGGAGAGCCTGTGTCTTTCCTGGAAGCGTTTGGGAGTTTTGCTCAGACGCGTGTTTCCTCAAGTTCAAGAATCAAGATCTAGGATACCTGCAGACAGGTGCCTGTTTGTGTGGAGACAGTCTGTTTGAAACTGTGTTCCTCAGCGCCCGCTCTTTCTCCCCGTCGCTCCACACGCCTGGGAGTCCCTTTCTTTCTCTCCACAAGCACGTGTGTTGACTTCGTCGCACATGTGCATCTGCACAAGCGTTGAGCTCAGCAGAGCGTGTCTCTTGACACTTGATGTGCGTTGGCTGTGTCTGCCTGCTCCAGTGAAGAGAGAAACGGGAAATCATCTTGGTAGAGGCAACAAAGCAAAAGCGAGGCAGGATTGACATCTGCTCAACAGAGACGGATTCCCTGCGCTGACACAGTTCACAGTTACACGAGAAGCAATCTGAGCGGTCCGTCGACCGGAGACGTGTTTCCCAAGAGGTCGTTTAGCGAGTGAACAGCAGTGTGCGCGACTTTCAGGAGTGTGCCTGGAAAGTGCCAGAATCACCAGGAGCATCTGTGCAAAAGCTGCTGCCTCTGTGACCGCATTGAGGCACGTTCGCGTGTCTGCGAGTATATAGACGGCTCTTTCGCGTTCACTCCGAGGGAAACGGTCCGCTATTGCTTCTGTGCGCACAGACGCGATTCCCTTGTCTCTTGCGAACACAGGGAACTCTGTGCATCCAAATCTACAGGCTAAGGACGCGTCTGCATATGTTTTGGTGAACAATCGAGTGTGCGTGTTCTGACAGCTGCCTCTATGCAGACGTCTCCACAGAGCCACTTCTGAATGCCCCGCAGCCCAGGACTGAATGGATACACTAACAAGTGCACCGGTGTGAGCAACCACATATGCAGAAGGACGTCTTTCATCTCACAGAAGCGCGAACGTCTTGGCGTTCAAGCACATGGCAGAAACAAGGTGTGAACAGATGAGCTGCTGCTATTTTCTCCGTTCGGCATGCTTCGTTGTAGCTCTCTTGCCGGTCGCCGGCTTAGCGGCTTGCTTTGCGCGACTAGCTCTGGGGAGAGAAGGAGATAGCGCCGGAAACCTCGCCTTTTGCCTTCTTCGGCGCTGGAACCTGGTTGCTGCGCCTTCTCTTTGTCCATGTGCACACACACGATTCCTCAGCGAAAACCATGCAGAAACCTTTCCACGAGCACCCAGGGATGTGCACCCAGCACCACGTGCACGCACACGCAGCTAGAGAAAAGCACCTACCTTTTCACACACTGATGCCTAAGCAAACGCGTGGCCACACACACGCACACATCCGCAAGCGCGCCTACTCCCATCTATTGAGGGAAAGACGGACGAGCTCTTTGGTTGCTCTTCACAGGCTTGTCCCTGATCTATAGCTGAGGGCAAACACTTGTGTGCTTGTGGGAGAGCCTGTGTCTTTCCTGGAAGCGTTTGGGAGTTTTGCTCAGACGCGTGTTTCCTCAAGTTCAAGAATCAAGATCTAGGATACCTGCAGACAGGTGCCTGTTTGTGTGGAGACAGTCTGTTTGAAACTGTGTTCCTCAGCGCCCGCTCTTTCTCCCCGTCGCTCCACACGCCTGGGAGTCCCTTTCTTTCTCTCCACAAGCACGTGTGTTGACTTCGTCGCACATGTGCATCTGCACAAGCGTTGAGCTCAGCAGAGCGTGTCTCTTGACACTTGATGTGCGTTGGCTGTGTCTGCCTGCTCCAGTGAAGAGAGAAACGGGAAATCATCTTGGTAGAGGCAACAAAGCAAAAGCGAGGCAGGATTGACATCTGCTCAACAGAGACGGATTCCCTGCGCTGACACAGTTCACAGTTACACGAGAAGCAATCTGAGCGGTCCGTCGACCGGAGACGTGTTTCCCAAGAGGTCGTTTAGCGAGTGAACAGCAGTGTGCGCGACTTTCAGGAGTGTGCCTGGAAAGTGCCAGAATCACCAGGAGCATCTGTGCAAAAGCTGCTGCCTCTGTGACCGCATTGAGGCACGTTCGCGTGTCTGCGAGTATATAGACGGCTCTTTCGCGTTCACTCCGAGGGAAACGGTCCGCTATTGCTTCTGTGCGCACAGACGCGATTCCCTTGTCTCTTGCGAACACAGGGAACTCTGTGCATCCAAATCTACAGGCTAAGGACGCGTCTGCATATGTTTTGGTGAACAATCGAGTGTGCGTGTTCTGACAGCTGCCTCTATGCAGACGTCTCCACAGAGCCACTTCTGAATGCCCCGCAGCCCAGGACTGAATGGATACACTAACAAGTGCACCGGTGTGAGCAACCACATATGCAGAAGGACGTCTTTCATCTCACAGAAGCGCGAACGTCTTGGCGTTCAAGCACATGGCAGAAACAAGGTGTGAACAGATGAGCTGCTGCTATTTTCTCCGTTCGGCATGCTTCGTTGTAGCTCTCTTGCCGGTCGCCGGCTTAGCGGCTTGCTTTGCGCGACTAGCTCTGGGGAGAGAAGGAGATAGCGCCGGAAACCTCGCCTTTTGCCTTCTTCGGCGCTGGAACCTGGTTGCTGCGCCTTCTCTTTGTCCATGTGCACACACACGATTCCTCAGCGAAAACCATGCAGAAACCTTTCCACGAGCACCCAGGGATGTGCACCCAGCACCACGTGCACGCACACGCAGCTAGAGAAAAGCACCTACCTTTTCACACACTGATGCCTAAGCAAACGCGTGGCCACACACACGCACACATCCGCAAGCGCGCCTACTCCCATCTATTGAGGGAAAGACGGACGAGCTCTTTGGTTGCTCTTCACAGGCTTGTCCCTGATCTATAGCTGAGGGCAAACACTTGTGTGCTTGTGGGAGAGCCTGTGTCTTTCCTGGAAGCGTTTGGGAGTTTTGCTCAGACGCGTGTTTCCTCAAGTTCAAGAATCAAGATCTAGGATACCTGCAGACAGGTGCCTGTTTGTGTGGAGACAGTCTGTTTGAAACTGTGTTCCTCAGCGCCCGCTCTTTCTCCCCGTCGCTCCACACGCCTGGGAGTCCCTTTCTTTCTCTCCACAAGCACGTGTGTTGACTTCGTCGCACATGTGCATCTGCACAAGCGTTGAGCTCAGCAGAGCGTGTCTCTTGACACTTGATGTGCGTTGGCTGTGTCTGCCTGCTCCAGTGAAGAGAGAAACGGGAAATCATCTTGGTAGAGGCAACAAAGCAAAGGCGAGGCAGGATTGACATCTGCTCAACAGAGACGGATTCCCTGCGCTGACACAGTTCACAGTTACACGAGAAGCAATCTGAGCGGTCCGTCGACCGGAGACGTGTTTCCCAAGAGGTCGTTTAGCGAGTGAACAGCAGTGTGCGCGACTTTCAGGAGTGTGCCTGGAAAGTGCCAGAATCACCAGGAGCATCTGTGCAAAAGCTGCTGCCTCTGTGACCGCATTGAGGCACGTTCGCGTGTCTGCGAGTATATAGACGGCTCTTTCGCGTTCACTCCGAGGGAAACGGTCCGCTATTGCTTCTGTGCGCACAGACGCGATTCCCTTGTCTCTTGCGAACACAGGGAACTCTGTGCATCCAAATCTACAGGCTAAGGACGCGTCTGCATATGTTTTGGTGAACAATCGAGTGTGCGTGTTCTGACAGCTGCCTCTATGCAGACGTCTCCACAGAGCCACTTCTGAATGCCCCGCAGCCCAGGACTGAATGGATACACTAACAAGTGCACCGGTGTGAGCAACCACATATGCAGAAGGACGTCTTTCATCTCACAGAAGCGCGAACGTCTTGGCGTTCAAGCACATGGCAGAAACAAGGTGTGAACAGATGAGCTGCTGCTATTTTCTCCGTTCGGCATGCTTCGTTGTAGCTCTCTTGCCGGTCGCCGGCTTAGCGGCTTGCTTTGCGCGACTAGCTCTGGGGAGAGAAGGAGATAGCGCCGGAAACCTCGCCTTTTGCCTTCTTCGGCGCTGGAACCTGGTTGCTGCGCCTTCTCTTTGTCCATGTGCACACACACGATTCCTCAGCGAAAACCATGCAGAAACCTTTCCACGAGCACCCAGGGATGTGCACCCAGCACCACGTGCACGCACACGCAGCTAGAGAAAAGCACCTACCTTTTCACACACTGATGCCTAAGCAAACGCGTGGCCACACACACGCACACATCCGCAAGCGCGCCTACTCCCATCTATTGAGGGAAAGACGGACGAGCTCTTTGGTTGCTCTTCACAGGCTTGTCCCTGATCTATAGCTGAGGGCAAACACTTGTGTGCTTGTGGGAGAGCCTGTGTCTTTCCTGGAAGCGTTTGGGAGTTTTGCTCAGACGCGTGTTTCCTCAAGTTCAAGAATCAAGATCTAGGATACCTGCAGACAGGTGCCTGTTTGTGTGGAGACAGTCTGTTTGAAACTGTGTTCCTCAGCGCCCGCTCTTTCTCCCCGTCGCTCCACACGCCTGGGAGTCCCTTTCTTTCTCTCCACAAGCACGTGTGTTGACTTCGTCGCACATGTGCATCTGCACAAGCGTTGAGCTCAGCAGAGCGTGTCTCTTGACACTTGATGTGCGTTGGCTGTGTCTGCCTGCTCCAGTGAAGAGAGAAACGGGAAATCATCTTGGTAGAGGCAACAAAGCAAAGGCGAGGCAGGATTGACATCTGCTCAACAGAGACGGATTCCCTGCGCTGACACAGTTCACAGTTACACGAGAAGCAATCTGAGCGGTCCGTCGACCGGAGACGTGTTTCCCAAGAGGTCGTTTAGCGAGTGAACAGCAGTGTGCGCGACTTTCAGGAGTGTGCCTGGAAAGTGCCAGAATCACCAGGAGCATCTGTGCAAAAGCTGCTGCCTCTGTGACCGCATTGAGGCACGTTCGCGTGTCTGCGAGTATATAGACGGCTCTTTCGCGTTCACTCCGAGGGAAACGGTCCGCTATTGCTTCTGTGCGCACAGACGCGATTCCCTTGTCTCTTGCGAACACAGGGAACTCTGTGCATCCAAATCTACAGGCTAAGGACGCGTCTGCATATGTTTTGGTGAACAATCGAGTGTGCGTGTTCTGACAGCTGCCTCTATGCAGACGTCTCCACAGAGCCACTTCTGAATGCCCCGCAGCCCAGGACTGAATGGATACACTAACAAGTGCACCGGTGTGAGCAACCACATATGCAGAAGGACGTCTTTCATCTCACAGAAGCGCGAACGCCTTGGCGTTCAAGCACATGGCAGAAACAAGGTGTGAACAGATGAGCTGCTGCTATTTTCTCCGTTCGGCATGCTTCGTTGTAGCTCTCTTGCCGGTCGCCGGCTTAGCGGCTTGCTTTGCGCGACTAGCTCTGGGGAGAGAAGGAGATAGCGCCGGAAACCTCGCCTTTTGCCTTCTTCGGCGCTGGAACCTGGTTGCTGCGCCTTCTCTTTGTCCATGTGCACACACACGATTCCTCAGCGAAAACCGTGCAGAAACCTTTCCACGAGCACCCAGGGATGTGCACCCAGCACCACGTGCACGCACACGCAGCTAGAGAAAAGCACCTACCTTTTCACACACTGATGCCTAAGCAAACGCGTGGCCACACACACGCACACATCCGCAAGCGCGCCTACTCCCATCTATTGAGGGAAAGACGGACGAGCTCTTTGGTTGCTCTTCACAGGCTTGTCCCTGATCTATAGCTGAGGGCAAACACTTGTGTGCTTGTGGGAGAGCCTGTGTCTTTCCTGGAAGCGTTTGGGAGTTTTGCTCAGACGCGTGTTTCCTCAAGTTCAAGAATCAAGATCTAGGATACCTGCAGACAGGTGCCTGTTTGTGTGGAGACAGTCTGTTTGAAACTGTGTTCCTCAGCGCCCGCTCTTTCTCCCCGTCGCTCCACACGCCTGGGAGTCCCTTTCTTTCTCTCCACAAGCACGTGTGTTGACTTCGTCGCACATGTGCATCTGCACAAGCGTTGAGCTCAGCAGAGCGTGTCTCTTGACACTTGATGTGCGTTGGCTGTGTCTGCCTGCTCCAGTGAAGAGAGAAACGGGAAATCATCTTGGTAGAGGCAACAAAGCAAAAGCGAGGCAGGATTGACATCTGCTCAACAGAGACGGATTCCCTGCGCTGACACAGTTCACAGTTACACGAGAAGCAATCTGAGCGGTCCGTCGACCGGAGACGTGTTTCCCAAGAGGTCGTTTAGCGAGTGAACAGCAGTGTGCGCGACTTTCAGGAGTGTGCCTGGAAAGTGCCAGAATCACCAGGAGCATCTGTGCAAAAGCTGCTGCCTCTGTGACCGCATTGAGGCACGTTCGCGTGTCTGCGAGTATATAGACGGCTCTTTCGCGTTCACTCCGAGGGAAACGGTCCGCTATTGCTTCTGTGCGCACAGACGCGATTCCCTTGTCTCTTGCGAACACAGGGAACTCTGTGCATCCAAATCTACAGGCTAAGGACGCGTCTGCATATGTTTTGGTGAACAATCGAGTGTGCGTGTTCTGACAGCTGCCTCTATGCAGACGTCTCCACAGAGCCACTTCTGAATGCCCCGCAGCCCAGGACTGAATGGATACACTAACAAGTGCACCGGTGTGAGCAACCACATATGCAGAAGGACGTCTTTCATCTCACAGAAGCGCGAACGCCTTGGCGTTCAAGCACATGGCAGAAACAAGGTGTGAACAGATGAGCTGCTGCTATTTTCTCCGTTCGGCATGCTTCGTTGTAGCTCTCTTGCCGGTCGCCGGCTTAGCGGCTTGCTTTGCGCGACTAGCTCTGGGGAGAGAAGGAGATAGCGCCGGAAACCTCGCCTTTTGCCTTCTTCGGCGCTGGAACCTGGTTGCTGCGCCTTCTCTTTGTCCATGTGCACACACACGATTCCTCAGCGAAAACCGTGCAGAAACCTTTCCACGAGCACCCAGGGATGTGCACCCAGCACCACGTGCACGCACACGCAGCTAGAGAAAAGCACCTACCTTTTCACACACTGATGCCTAAGCAAACGCGTGGCCACACACACGCACACATCCGCAAGCGCGCCTACTCCCATCTATTGAGGGAAAGACGGACGAGCTCTTTGGTTGCTCTTCACAGGCTTGTCCCTGATCTATAGCTGAGGGCAAACACTTGTGTGCTTGTGGGAGAGCCTGTGTCTTTCCTGGAAGCGTTTGGGAGTTTTGCTCAGACGCGTGTTTCCTCAAGTTCAAGAATCAAGATCTAGGATACCTGCAGACAGGTGCCTGTTTGTGTGGAGACAGTCTGTTTGAAACTGTGTTCCTCAGCGCCCGCTCTTTCTCCCCGTCGCTCCACACGCCTGGGAGTCCCTTTCTTTCTCTCCACAAGCACGTGTGTTGACTTCGTCGCACATGTGCATCTGCACAAGCGTTGAGCTCAGCAGAGCGTGTCTCTTGACACTTGATGTGCGTTGGCTGTGTCTGCCTGCTCCAGTGAAGAGAGAAACGGGAAATCATCTTGGTAGAGGCAACAAAGCAAAAGCGAGGCAGGATTGACATCTGCTCAACAGAGACGGATTCCCTGCGCTGACACAGTTCACAGTTACACGAGAAGCAATCTGAGCGGTCCGTCGACCGGAGACGTGTTTCCCAAGAGGTCGTTTAGCGAGTGAACAGCAGTGTGCGCGACTTTCAGGAGTGTGCCTGGAAAGTGCCAGAATCACCAGGAGCATCTGTGCAAAAGCTGCTGCCTCTGTGACCGCATTGAGGCACGTTCGCGTGTCTGCGAGTATATAGACGGCTCTTTCGCGTTCACTCCGAGGGAAACGGTCCGCTATTGCTTCTGTGCGCACAGACGCGATTCCCTTGTCTCTTGCGAACACAGGGAACTCTGTGCATCCAAATCTACAGGCTAAGGACGCGTCTGCATATGTTTTGGTGAACAATCGAGTGTGCGTGTTCTGACAGCTGCCTCTATGCAGACGTCTCCACAGAGCCACTTCTGAATGCCCCGCAGCCCAGGACTGAATGGATACACTAACAAGTGCACCGGTGTGAGCAACCACATATGCAGAAGGACGTCTTTCATCTCACAGAAGCGCGAACGCCTTGGCGTTCAAGCACATGGCAGAAACAAGGTGTGAACAGATGAGCTGCTGCTATTTTCTCCGTTCGGCATGCTTCGTTGTAGCTCTCTTGCCGGTCGCCGGCTTAGCGGCTTGCTTTGCGCGACTAGCTCTGGGGAGAGAAGGAGATAGCGCCGGAAACCTCGCCTTTTGCCTTCTTCGGCGCTGGAACCTGGTTGCTGCGCCTTCTCTTTGTCCATGTGCACACACACGATTCCTCAGCGAAAACCATGCAGAAACCTTTCCACGAGCACCCAGGGATGTGCACCCAGCACCACGTGCACGCACACGCAGCTAGAGAAAAGCACCTACCTTTTCACACACTGATGCCTAAGCAAACGCGTGGCCACACACACGCACACATCCGCAAGCGCGCCTACTCCCATCTATTGAGGGAAAGACGGACGAGCTCTTTGGTTGCTCTTCACAGGCTTGTCCCTGATCTATAGCTGAGGGCAAACACTTGTGTGCTTGTGGGAGAGCCTGTGTCTTTCCTGGAAGCGTTTGGGAGTTTTGCTCAGACGCGTGTTTCCTCAAGTTCAAGAATCAAGATCTAGGATACCTGCAGACAGGTGCCTGTTTGTGTGGAGACAGTCTGTTTGAAACTGTGTTCCTCAGCGCCCGCTCTTTCTCCCCGTCGCTCCACACGCCTGGGAGTCCCTTTCTTTCTCTCCACAAGCACGTGTGTTGACTTCGTCGCACATGTGCATCTGCACAAGCGTTGAGCTCAGCAGAGCGTGTCTCTTGACACTTGATGTGCGTTGGCTGTGTCTGCCTGCTCCAGTGAAGAGAGAAACGGGAAATCATCTTGGTAGAGGCAACAAAGCAAAGGCGAGGCAGGATTGACATCTGCTCAACAGAGACGGATTCCCTGCGCTGACACAGTTCACAGTTACACGAGAAGCAATCTGAGCGGTCCGTCGACCGGAGACGTGTTTCCCAAGAGGTCGTTTAGCGAGTGAACAGCAGTGTGCGCGACTTTCAGGAGTGTGCCTGGAAAGTGCCAGAATCACCAGGAGCATCTGTGCAAAAGCTGCTGCCTCTGTGACCGCATTGAGGCACGTTCGCGTGTCTGCGAGTATATAGACGGCTCTTTCGCGTTCACTCCGAGGGAAACGGTCCGCTATTGCTTCTGTGCGCACAGACGCGATTCCCTTGTCTCTTGCGAACACAGGGAACTCTGTGCATCCAAATCTACAGGCTAAGGACGCGTCTGCATATGTTTTGGTGAACAATCGAGTGTGCGTGTTCTGACAGCTGCCTCTATGCAGACGTCTCCACAGAGCCACTTCTGAATGCCCCGCAGCCCAGGACTGAATGGATACACTAACAAGTGCACCGGTGTGAGCAACCACATATGCAGAAGGACGTCTTTCATCTCACAGAAGCGCGAACGTCTTGGCGTTCAAGCACATGGCAGAAACAAGGTGTGAACAGATGAGCTGCTGCTATTTTCTCCGTTCGGCATGCTTCGTTGTAGCTCTCTTGCCGGTCGCCGGCTTAGCGGCTTGCTTTGCGCGACTAGCTCTGGGGAGAGAAGGAGATAGCGCCGGAAACCTCGCCTTTTGCCTTCTTCGGCGCTGGAACCTGGTTGCTGCGCCTTCTCTTTGTCCATGTGCACACACACGATTCCTCAGCGAAAACCATGCAGAAACCTTTCCACGAGCACCCAGGGATGTGCACCCAGCACCACGTGCACGCACACGCAGCTAGAGAAAAGCACCTACCTTTTCACACACTGATGCCTAAGCAAACGCGTGGCCACACACACGCACACATCCGCAAGCGCGCCTACTCCCATCTATTGAGGGAAAGACGGACGAGCTCTTTGGTTGCTCTTCACAGGCTTGTCCCTGATCTATAGCTGAGGGCAAACACTTGTGTGCTTGTGGGAGAGCCTGTGTCTTTCCTGGAAGCGTTTGGGAGTTTTGCTCAGACGCGTGTTTCCTCAAGTTCAAGAATCAAGATCTAGGATACCTGCAGACAGGTGCCTGTTTGTGTGGAGACAGTCTGTTTGAAACTGTGTTCCTCAGCGCCCGCTCTTTCTCCCCGTCGCTCCACACGCCTGGGAGTCCCTTTCTTTCTCTCCACAAGCACGTGTGTTGACTTCGTCGCACATGTGCATCTGCACAAGCGTTGAGCTCAGCAGAGCGTGTCTCTTGACACTTGATGTGCGTTGGCTGTGTCTGCCTGCTCCAGTGAAGAGAGAAACGGGAAATCATCTTGGTAGAGGCAACAAAGCAAAGGCGAGGCAGGATTGACATCTGCTCAACAGAGACGGATTCCCTGCGCTGACACAGTTCACAGTTACACGAGAAGCAATCTGAGCGGTCCGTCGACCGGAGACGTGTTTCCCAAGAGGTCGTTTAGCGAGTGAACAGCAGTGTGCGCGACTTTCAGGAGTGTGCCTGGAAAGTGCCAGAATCACCAGGAGCATCTGTGCAAAAGCTGCTGCCTCTGTGACCGCATTGAGGCACGTTCGCGTGTCTGCGAGTATATAGACGGCTCTTTCGCGTTCACTCCGAGGGAAACGGTCCGCTATTGCTTCTGTGCGCACAGACGCGATTCCCTTGTCTCTTGCGAACACAGGGAACTCTGTGCATCCAAATCTACAGGCTAAGGACGCGTCTGCATATGTTTTGGTGAACAATCGAGTGTGCGTGTTCTGACAGCTGCCTCTATGCAGACGTCTCCACAGAGCCACTTCTGAATGCCCCGCAGCCCAGGACTGAATGGATACACTAACAAGTGCACCGGTGTGAGCAACCACATATGCAGAAGGACGTCTTTCATCTCACAGAAGCGCGAACGTCTTGGCGTTCAAGCACATGGCAGAAACAAGGTGTGAACAGATGAGCTGCTGCTATTTTCTCCGTTCGGCATGCTTCGTTGTAGCTCTCTTGCCGGTCGCCGGCTTAGCGGCTTGCTTTGCGCGACTAGCTCTGGGGAGAGAAGGAGATAGCGCCGGAAACCTCGCCTTTTGCCTTCTTCGGCGCTGGAACCTGGTTGCTGCGCCTTCTCTTTGTCCATGTGCACACACACGATTCCTCAGCGAAAACCATGCAGAAACCTTTCCACGAGCACCCAGGGATGTGCACCCAGCACCACGTGCACGCACACGCAGCTAGAGAAAAGCACCTACCTTTTCACACACTGATGCCTAAGCAAACGCGTGGCCACACACACGCACACATCCGCAAGCGCGCCTACTCCCATCTATTGAGGGAAAGACGGACGAGCTCTTTGGTTGCTCTTCACAGGCTTGTCCCTGATCTATAGCTGAGGGCAAACACTTGTGTGCTTGTGGGAGAGCCTGTGTCTTTCCTGGAAGCGTTTGGGAGTTTTGCTCAGACGCGTGTTTCCTCAAGTTCAAGAATCAAGATCTAGGATACCTGCAGACAGGTGCCTGTTTGTGTGGAGACAGTCTGTTTGAAACTGTGTTCCTCAGCGCCCGCTCTTTCTCCCCGTCGCTCCACACGCCTGGGAGTCCCTTTCTTTCTCTCCACAAGCACGTGTGTTGACTTCGTCGCACATGTGCATCTGCACAAGCGTTGAGCTCAGCAGAGCGTGTCTCTTGACACTTGATGTGCGTTGGCTGTGTCTGCCTGCTCCAGTGAAGAGAGAAACGGGAAATCATCTTGGTAGAGGCAACAAAGCAAAGGCGAGGCAGGATTGACATCTGCTCAACAGAGACGGATTCCCTGCGCTGACACAGTTCACAGTTACACGAGAAGCAATCTGAGCGGTCCGTCGACCGGAGACGTGTTTCCCAAGAGGTCGTTTAGCGAGTGAACAGCAGTGTGCGCGACTTTCAGGAGTGTGCCTGGAAAGTGCCAGAATCACCAGGAGCATCTGTGCAAAAGCTGCTGCCTCTGTGACCGCATTGAGGCACGTTCGCGTGTCTGCGAGTATATAGACGGCTCTTTCGCGTTCACTCCGAGGGAAACGGTCCGCTATTGCTTCTGTGCGCACAGACGCGATTCCCTTGTCTCTTGCGAACACAGGGAACTCTGTGCATCCAAATCTACAGGCTAAGGACGCGTCTGCATATGTTTTGGTGAACAATCGAGTGTGCGTGTTCTGACAGCTGCCTCTATGCAGACGTCTCCACAGAGCCACTTCTGAATGCCCCGCAGCCCAGGACTGAATGGATACACTAACAAGTGCACCGGTGTGAGCAACCACATATGCAGAAGGACGTCTTTCATCTCACAGAAGCGCGAACGCCTTGGCGTTCAAGCACATGGCAGAAACAAGGTGTGAACAGATGAGCTGCTGCTATTTTCTCCGTTCGGCATGCTTCGTTGTAGCTCTCTTGCCGGTCGCCGGCTTAGCGGCTTGCTTTGCGCGACTAGCTCTGGGGAGAGAAGGAGATAGCGCCGGAAACCTCGCCTTTTGCCTTCTTCGGCGCTGGAACCTGGTTGCTGCGCCTTCTCTTTGTCCATGTGCACACACACGATTCCTCAGCGAAAACCGTGCAGAAACCTTTCCACGAGCACCCAGGGATGTGCACCCAGCACCACGTGCACGCACACGCAGCTAGAGAAAAGCACCTACCTTTTCACACACTGATGCCTAAGCAAACGCGTGGCCACACACACGCACACATCCGCAAGCGCGCCTACTCCCATCTATTGAGGGAAAGACGGACGAGCTCTTTGGTTGCTCTTCACAGGCTTGTCCCTGATCTATAGCTGAGGGCAAACACTTGTGTGCTTGTGGGAGAGCCTGTGTCTTTCCTGGAAGCGTTTGGGAGTTTTGCTCAGACGCGTGTTTCCTCAAGTTCAAGAATCAAGATCTAGGATACCTGCAGACAGGTGCCTGTTTGTGTGGAGACAGTCTGTTTGAAACTGTGTTCCTCAGCGCCCGCTCTTTCTCCCCGTCGCTCCACACGCCTGGGAGTCCCTTTCTTTCTCTCCACAAGCACGTGTGTTGACTTCGTCGCACATGTGCATCTGCACAAGCGTTGAGCTCAGCAGAGCGTGTCTCTTGACACTTGATGTGCGTTGGCTGTGTCTGCCTGCTCCAGTGAAGAGAGAAACGGGAAATCATCTTGGTAGAGGCAACAAAGCAAAAGCGAGGCAGGATTGACATCTGCTCAACAGAGACGGATTCCCTGCGCTGACACAGTTCACAGTTACACGAGAAGCAATCTGAGCGGTCCGTCGACCGGAGACGTGTTTCCCAAGAGGTCGTTTAGCGAGTGAACAGCAGTGTGCGCGACTTTCAGGAGTGTGCCTGGAAAGTGCCAGAATCACCAGGAGCATCTGTGCAAAAGCTGCTGCCTCTGTGACCGCATTGAGGCACGTTCGCGTGTCTGCGAGTATATAGACGGCTCTTTCGCGTTCACTCCGAGGGAAACGGTCCGCTATTGCTTCTGTGCGCACAGACGCGATTCCCTTGTCTCTTGCGAACACAGGGAACTCTGTGCATCCAAATCTACAGGCTAAGGACGCGTCTGCATATGTTTTGGTGAACAATCGAGTGTGCGTGTTCTGACAGCTGCCTCTATGCAGACGTCTCCACAGAGCCACTTCTGAATGCCCCGCAGCCCAGGACTGAATGGATACACTAACAAGTGCACCGGTGTGAGCAACCACATATGCAGAAGGACGTCTTTCATCTCACAGAAGCGCGAACGTCTTGGCGTTCAAGCACATGGCAGAAACAAGGTGTGAACAGATGAGCTGCTGCTATTTTCTCCGTTCGGCATGCTTCGTTGTAGCTCTCTTGCCGGTCGCCGGCTTAGCGGCTTGCTTTGCGCGACTAGCTCTGGGGAGAGAAGGAGATAGCGCCGGAAACCTCGCCTTTTGCCTTCTTCGGCGCTGGAACCTGGTTGCTGCGCCTTCTCTTTGTCCATGTGCACACACACGATTCCTCAGCGAAAACCATGCAGAAACCTTTCCACGAGCACCCAGGGATGTGCACCCAGCACCACGTGCACGCACACGCAGCTAGAGAAAAGCACCTACCTTTTCACACACTGATGCCTAAGCAAACGCGTGGCCACACACACGCACACATCCGCAAGCGCGCCTACTCCCATCTACTGAGAGAAAGACGGACGAGCTCTTTGGTTGCTCTTCACAGGCTTGTCCCTGATCTATAGCTGAGGGCAAACACTTGTGTGCTTGTGGGAGAGCCTGTGTCTTTCCTGGAAGCGTTTGGGAGTTTTGCTCAGACGCGTGTTTCCTCAAGTTCAAGAATCAAGATCTAGGATACCTGCAGACAGGTGCCTGTTTGTGTGGAGACAGTCTGTTTGAAACTGTGCTCCTCAGCGCCCGCTCTTTCTCCCCGTCGCTCCACACGCCTGGGAGTCCCTTTCTTTCTCTCCACAAGCACGTGTGTTGACTTCGTCGCACATGTGCATCTGCACAAGCGTTGAGCTCAGCAGAGCGTGTCTCTTGACACTTGATGTGCGTTGGCTGTGTCTGCCTGCTCCAGTGAAGAGAGAAACGGGAAATCATCTTGGTAGAGGCAACAAAGCAAAGGCGAGGCAGGATTGACATCTGCTCAACAGAGACGGATTCCCTGCGCTGACACAGTTCACAGTTACACGAGAAGCAATCTGAGCGGTCCGTCGACCGGAGACGTGTTTCCCAAGAGGTCGTTTAGCGAGTGAACAGCAGTGTGCGCGACTTTCAGGAGTGTGCCTGGAAAGTGCCAGAATCACCAGGAGCATCTGTGCAAAAGCTGCTGCCTCTGTGACCGCATTGAGGCACGTTCGCGTGTCTGCGAGTATATAGACGGCTCTTTCGCGTTCACTCCGAGGGAAACGGTCCGCTATTGCTTCTGTGCGCACAGACGCGATTCCCTTGTCTCTTGCGAACACAGGGAACTCTGTGCATCCAAATCTACAGGCTAAGGACGCGTCTGCATATGTTTTGGTGAACAATCGAGTGTGCGTGTTCTGACAGCTGCCTCTATGCAGACGTCTCCACAGAGCCACTTCTGAATGCCCCGCAGCCCAGGACTGAATGGATACACTAACAAGTGCACCGGTGTGAGCAACCACATATGCAGAAGGACGTCTTTCATCTCACAGAAGCGCGAACGTCTTGGCGTTCAAGCACATGGCAGAAACAAGGTGTGAACAGATGAGCTGCTGCTATTTTCTCCGTTCGGCATGCTTCGTTGTAGCTCTCTTGCCGGTCGCCGGCTTAGCGGCTTGCTTTGCGCGACTAGCTCTGGGGAGAGAAGGAGATAGCGCCGGAAACCTCGCCTTTTGCCTTCTTCGGCGCTGGAACCTGGTTGCTGCGCCTTCTCTTTGTCCATGTGCACACACACGATTCCTCAGCGAAAACCATGCAGAAACCTTTCCACGAGCACCCAGGGATGTGCACCCAGCACCACGTGCACGCACACGCAGCTAGAGAAAAGCACCTACCTTTTCACACACTGATGCCTAAGCAAACGCGTGGCCACACACACGCACACATCCGCAAGCGCGCCTACTCCCATCTACTGAGAGAAAGACGGACGAGCTCTTTGGTTGCTCTTCACAGGCTTGTCCCTGATCTATAGCTGAGGGCAAACACTTGTGTGCTTGTGGGAGAGCCTGTGTCTTTCCTGGAAGCGTTTGGGAGTTTTGCTCAGACGCGTGTTTCCTCAAGTTCAAGAATCAAGATCTAGGATACCTGCAGACAGGTGCCTGTTTGTGTGGAGACAGTCTGTTTGAAACTGTGCTCCTCAGCGCCCGCTCTTTCTCCCCGTCGCTCCACACGCCTGGGAGTCCCTTTCTTTCTCTCCACAAGCACGTGTGTTGACTTCGTCGCACATGTGCATCTGCACAAGCGTTGAGCTCAGCAGAGCGTGTCTCTTGACACTTGATGTGCGTTGGCTGTGTCTGCCTGCTCCAGTGAAGAGAGAAACGGGAAATCATCTTGGTAGAGGCAACAAAGCAAAAGCGAGGCAGGATTGACATCTGCTCAACAGAGACGGATTCCCTGCGCTGACACAGTTCACAGTTACACGAGAAGCAATCTGAGCGGTCCGTCGACCGGAGACGTGTTTCCCAAGAGGTCGTTTAGCGAGTGAACAGCAGTGTGCGCGACTTTCAGGAGTGTGCCTGGAAAGTGCCAGAATCACCAGGAGCATCTGTGCAAAAGCTGCTGCCTCTGTGACCGCATTGAGGCACGTTCGCGTGTCTGCGAGTATATAGACGGCTCTTTCGCGTTCACTCCGAGGGAAACGGTCCGCTATTGCTTCTGTGCGCACAGACGCGATTCCCTTGTCTCTTGCGAACACAGGGAACTCTGTGCATCCAAATCTACAGGCTAAGGACGCGTCTGCATATGTTTTGGTGAACAATCGAGTGTGCGTGTTCTGACAGCTGCCTCTATGCAGACGTCTCCACAGAGCCACTTCTGAATGCCCCGCAGCCCAGGACTGAATGGATACACTAACAAGTGCACCGGTGTGAGCAACCACATATGCAGAAGGACGTCTTTCATCTCACAGAAGCGCGAACGTCTTGGCGTTCAAGCACATGGCAGAAACAAGGTGTGAACAGATGAGCTGCTGCTATTTTCTCCGTTCGGCATGCTTCGTTGTAGCTCTCTTGCCGGTCGCCGGCTTAGCGGCTTGCTTTGCGCGACTAGCTCTGGGGAGAGAAGGAGATAGCGCCGGAAACCTCGCCTTTTGCCTTCTTCGGCGCTGGAACCTGGTTGCTGCGCCTTCTCTTTGTCCATGTGCACACACACGATTCCTCAGCGAAAACCATGCAGAAACCTTTCCACGAGCACCCAGGGATGTGCACCCAGCACCACGTGCACGCACACGCAGCTAGAGAAAAGCACCTACCTTTTCACACACTGATGCCTAAGCAAACGCGTGGCCACACACACGCACACATCCGCAAGCGCGCCTACTCCCATCTATTGAGGGAAAGACGGACGAGCTCTTTGGTTGCTCTTCACAGGCTTGTCCCTGATCTATAGCTGAGGGCAAACACTTGTGTGCTTGTGGGAGAGCCTGTGTCTTTCCTGGAAGCGTTTGGGAGTTTTGCTCAGACGCGTGTTTCCTCAAGTTCAAGAATCAAGATCTAGGATACCTGCAGACAGGTGCCTGTTTGTGTGGAGACAGTCTGTTTGAAACTGTGTTCCTCAGCGCCCGCTCTTTCTCCCCGTCGCTCCACACGCCTGGGAGTCCCTTTCTTTCTCTCCACAAGCACGTGTGTTGACTTCGTCGCACATGTGCATCTGCACAAGCGTTGAGCTCAGCAGAGCGTGTCTCTTGACACTTGATGTGCGTTGGCTGTGTCTGCCTGCTCCAGTGAAGAGAGAAACGGGAAATCATCTTGGTAGAGGCAACAAAGCAAAGGCGAGGCAGGATTGACATCTGCTCAACAGAGACGGATTCCCTGCGCTGACACAGTTCACAGTTACACGAGAAGCAATCTGAGCGGTCCGTCGACCGGAGACGTGTTTCCCAAGAGGTCGTTTAGCGAGTGAACAGCAGTGTGCGCGACTTTCAGGAGTGTGCCTGGAAAGTGCCAGAATCACCAGGAGCATCTGTGCAAAAGCTGCTGCCTCTGTGACCGCATTGAGGCACGTTCGCGTGTCTGCGAGTATATAGACGGCTCTTTCGCGTTCACTCCGAGGGAAACGGTCCGCTATTGCTTCTGTGCGCACAGACGCGATTCCCTTGTCTCTTGCGAACACAGGGAACTCTGTGCATCCAAATCTACAGGCTAAGGACGCGTCTGCATATGTTTTGGTGAACAATCGAGTGTGCGTGTTCTGACAGCTGCCTCTATGCAGACGTCTCCACAGAGCCACTTCTGAATGCCCCGCAGCCCAGGACTGAATGGATACACTAACAAGTGCACCGGTGTGAGCAACCACATATGCAGAAGGACGTCTTTCATCTCACAGAAGCGCGAACGCCTTGGCGTTCAAGCACATGGCAGAAACAAGGTGTGAACAGATGAGCTGCTGCTATTTTCTCCGTTCGGCATGCTTCGTTGTAGCTCTCTTGCCGGTCGCCGGCTTAGCGGCTTGCTTTGCGCGACTAGCTCTGGGGAGAGAAGGAGATAGCGCCGGAAACCTCGCCTTTTGCCTTCTTCGGCGCTGGAACCTGGTTGCTGCGCCTTCTCTTTGTCCATGTGCACACACACGATTCCTCAGCGAAAACCATGCAGAAACCTTTCCACGAGCACCCAGGGATGTGCACCCAGCACCACGTGCACGCACACGCAGCTAGAGAAAAGCACCTACCTTTTCACACACTGATGCCTAAGCAAACGCGTGGCCACACACACGCACACATCCGCAAGCGCGCCTACTCCCATCTATTGAGGGAAAGACGGACGAGCTCTTTGGTTGCTCTTCACAGGCTTGTCCCTGATCTATAGCTGAGGGCAAACACTTGTGTGCTTGTGGGAGAGCCTGTGTCTTTCCTGGAAGCGTTTGGGAGTTTTGCTCAGACGCGTGTTTCCTCAAGTTCAAGAATCAAGATCTAGGATACCTGCAGACAGGTGCCTGTTTGTGTGGAGACAGTCTGTTTGAAACTGTGCTCCTCAGCGCCCGCTCTTTCTCCCCGTCGCTCCACACGCCTGGGAGTCCCTTTCTTTCTCTCCACAAGCACGTGTGTTGACTTCGTCGCACATGTGCATCTGCACAAGCGTTGAGCTCAGCAGAGCGTGTCTCTTGACACTTGATGTGCGTTGGCTGTGTCTGCCTGCTCCAGTGAAGAGAGAAACGGGAAATCATCTTGGTAGAGGCAACAAAGCAAAAGCGAGGCAGGATTGACATCTGCTCAACAGAGACGGATTCCCTGCGCTGACACAGTTCACAGTTACACGAGAAGCAATCTGAGCGGTCCGTCGACCGGAGACGTGTTTCCCAAGAGGTCGTTTAGCGAGTGAACAGCAGTGTGCGCGACTTTCAGGAGTGTGCCTGGAAAGTGCCAGAATCACCAGGAGCATCTGTGCAAAAGCTGCTGCCTCTGTGACCGCATTGAGGCACGTTCGCGTGTCTGCGAGTATATAGACGGCTCTTTCGCGTTCACTCCGAGGGAAACGGTCCGCTATTGCTTCTGTGCGCACAGACGCGATTCCCTTGTCTCTTGCGAACACAGGGAACTCTGTGCATCCAAATCTACAGGCTAAGGACGCGTCTGCATATGTTTTGGTGAACAATCGAGTGTGCGTGTTCTGACAGCTGCCTCTATGCAGACGTCTCCACAGAGCCACTTCTGAATGCCCCGCAGCCCAGGACTGAATGGATACACTAACAAGTGCACCGGTGTGAGCAACCACATATGCAGAAGGACGTCTTTCATCTCACAGAAGCGCGAACGTCTTGGCGTTCAAGCACATGGCAGAAACAAGGTGTGAACAGATGAGCTGCTGCTATTTTCTCCGTTCGGCATGCTTCGTTGTAGCTCTCTTGCCGGTCGCCGGCTTAGCGGCTTGCTTTGCGCGACTAGCTCTGGGGAGAGAAGGAGATAGCGCCGGAAACCTCGCCTTTTGCCTTCTTCGGCGCTGGAACCTGGTTGCTGCGCCTTCTCTTTGTCCATGTGCACACACACGATTCCTCAGCGAAAACCATGCAGAAACCTTTCCACGAGCACCCAGGGATGTGCACCCAGCACCACGTGCACGCACACGCAGCTAGAGAAAAGCACCTACCTTTTCACACACTGATGCCTAAGCAAACGCGTGGCCACACACACGCACACATCCGCAAGCGCGCCTACTCCCATCTATTGAGGGAAAGACGGACGAGCTCTTTGGTTGCTCTTCACAGGCTTGTCCCTGATCTATAGCTGAGGGCAAACACTTGTGTGCTTGTGGGAGAGCCTGTGTCTTTCCTGGAAGCGTTTGGGAGTTTTGCTCAGACGCGTGTTTCCTCAAGTTCAAGAATCAAGATCTAGGATACCTGCAGACAGGTGCCTGTTTGTGTGGAGACAGTCTGTTTGAAACTGTGTTCCTCAGCGCCCGCTCTTTCTCCCCGTCGCTCCACACGCCTGGGAGTCCCTTTCTTTCTCTCCACAAGCACGTGTGTTGACTTCGTCGCACATGTGCATCTGCACAAGCGTTGAGCTCAGCAGAGCGTGTCTCTTGACACTTGATGTGCGTTGGCTGTGTCTGCCTGCTCCAGTGAAGAGAGAAACGGGAAATCATCTTGGTAGAGGCAACAAAGCAAAGGCGAGGCAGGATTGACATCTGCTCAACAGAGACGGATTCCCTGCGCTGACACAGTTCACAGTTACACGAGAAGCAATCTGAGCGGTCCGTCGACCGGAGACGTGTTTCCCAAGAGGTCGTTTAGCGAGTGAACAGCAGTGTGCGCGACTTTCAGGAGTGTGCCTGGAAAGTGCCAGAATCACCAGGAGCATCTGTGCAAAAGCTGCTGCCTCTGTGACCGCATTGAGGCACGTTCGCGTGTCTGCGAGTATATAGACGGCTCTTTCGCGTTCACTCCGAGGGAAACGGTCCGCTATTGCTTCTGTGCGCACAGACGCGATTCCCTTGTCTCTTGCGAACACAGGGAACTCTGTGCATCCAAATCTACAGGCTAAGGACGCGTCTGCATATGTTTTGGTGAACAATCGAGTGTGCGTGTTCTGACAGCTGCCTCTATGCAGACGTCTCCACAGAGCCACTTCTGAATGCCCCGCAGCCCAGGACTGAATGGATACACTAACAAGTGCACCGGTGTGAGCAACCACATATGCAGAAGGACGTCTTTCATCTCACAGAAGCGCGAACGTCTTGGCGTTCAAGCACATGGCAGAAACAAGGTGTGAACAGATGAGCTGCTGCTATTTTCTCCGTTCGGCATGCTTCGTTGTAGCTCTCTTGCCGGTCGCCGGCTTAGCGGCTTGCTTTGCGCGACTAGCTCTGGGGAGAGAAGGAGATAGCGCCGGAAACCTCGCCTTTTGCCTTCTTCGGCGCTGGAACCTGGTTGCTGCGCCTTCTCTTTGTCCATGTGCACACACACGATTCCTCAGCGAAAACCATGCAGAAACCTTTCCACGAGCACCCAGGGATGTGCACCCAGCACCACGTGCACGCACACGCAGCTAGAGAAAAGCACCTACCTTTTCACACACTGATGCCTAAGCAAACGCGTGGCCACACACACGCACACATCCGCAAGCGCGCCTACTCCCATCTATTGAGGGAAAGACGGACGAGCTCTTTGGTTGCTCTTCACAGGCTTGTCCCTGATCTATAGCTGAGGGCAAACACTTGTGTGCTTGTGGGAGAGCCTGTGTCTTTCCTGGAAGCGTTTGGGAGTTTTGCTCAGACGCGTGTTTCCTCAAGTTCAAGAATCAAGATCTAGGATACCTGCAGACAGGTGCCTGTTTGTGTGGAGACAGTCTGTTTGAAACTGTGTTCCTCAGCGCCCGCTCTTTCTCCCCGTCGCTCCACACGCCTGGGAGTCCCTTTCTTTCTCTCCACAAGCACGTGTGTTGACTTCGTCGCACATGTGCATCTGCACAAGCGTTGAGCTCAGCAGAGCGTGTCTCTTGACACTTGATGTGCGTTGGCTGTGTCTGCCTGCTCCAGTGAAGAGAGAAACGGGAAATCATCTTGGTAGAGGCAACAAAGCAAAGGCGAGGCAGGATTGACATCTGCTCAACAGAGACGGATTCCCTGCGCTGACACAGTTCACAGTTACACGAGAAGCAATCTGAGCGGTCCGTCGACCGGAGACGTGTTTCCCAAGAGGTCGTTTAGCGAGTGAACAGCAGTGTGCGCGACTTTCAGGAGTGTGCCTGGAAAGTGCCAGAATCACCAGGAGCATCTGTGCAAAAGCTGCTGCCTCTGTGACCGCATTGAGGCACGTTCGCGTGTCTGCGAGTATATAGACGGCTCTTTCGCGTTCACTCCGAGGGAAACGGTCCGCTATTGCTTCTGTGCGCACAGACGCGATTCCCTTGTCTCTTGCGAACACAGGGAACTCTGTGCATCCAAATCTACAGGCTAAGGACGCGTCTGCATATGTTTTGGTGAACAATCGAGTGTGCGTGTTCTGACAGCTGCCTCTATGCAGACGTCTCCACAGAGCCACTTCTGAATGCCCCGCAGCCCAGGACTGAATGGATACACTAACAAGTGCACCGGTGTGAGCAACCACATATGCAGAAGGACGTCTTTCATCTCACAGAAGCGCGAACGTCTTGGCGTTCAAGCACATGGCAGAAACAAGGTGTGAACAGATGAGCTGCTGCTATTTTCTCCGTTCGGCATGCTTCGTTGTAGCTCTCTTGCCGGTCGCCGGCTTAGCGGCTTGCTTTGCGCGACTAGCTCTGGGGAGAGAAGGAGATAGCGCCGGAAACCTCGCCTTTTGCCTTCTTCGGCGCTGGAACCTGGTTGCTGCGCCTTCTCTTTGTCCATGTGCACACACACGATTCCTCAGCGAAAACCATGCAGAAACCTTTCCACGAGCACCCAGGGATGTGCACCCAGCACCACGTGCACGCACACGCAGCTAGAGAAAAGCACCTACCTTTTCACACACTGATGCCTAAGCAAACGCGTGGCCACACACACGCACACATCCGCAAGCGCGCCTACTCCCATCTATTGAGGGAAAGACGGACGAGCTCTTTGGTTGCTCTTCACAGGCTTGTCCCTGATCTATAGCTGAGGGCAAACACTTGTGTGCTTGTGGGAGAGCCTGTGTCTTTCCTGGAAGCGTTTGGGAGTTTTGCTCAGACGCGTGTTTCCTCAAGTTCAAGAATCAAGATCTAGGATACCTGCAGACAGGTGCCTGTTTGTGTGGAGACAGTCTGTTTGAAACTGTGTTCCTCAGCGCCCGCTCTTTCTCCCCGTCGCTCCACACGCCTGGGAGTCCCTTTCTTTCTCTCCACAAGCACGTGTGTTGACTTCGTCGCACATGTGCATCTGCACAAGCGTTGAGCTCAGCAGAGCGTGTCTCTTGACACTTGATGTGCGTTGGCTGTGTCTGCCTGCTCCAGTGAAGAGAGAAACGGGAAATCATCTTGGTAGAGGCAACAAAGCAAAGGCGAGGCAGGATTGACATCTGCTCAACAGAGACGGATTCCCTGCGCTGACACAGTTCACAGTTACACGAGAAGCAATCTGAGCGGTCCGTCGACCGGAGACGTGTTTCCCAAGAGGTCGTTTAGCGAGTGAACAGCAGTGTGCGCGACTTTCAGGAGTGTGCCTGGAAAGTGCCAGAATCACCAGGAGCATCTGTGCAAAAGCTGCTGCCTCTGTGACCGCATTGAGGCACGTTCGCGTGTCTGCGAGTATATAGACGGCTCTTTCGCGTTCACTCCGAGGGAAACGGTCCGCTATTGCTTCTGTGCGCACAGACGCGATTCCCTTGTCTCTTGCGAACACAGGGAACTCTGTGCATCCAAATCTACAGGCTAAGGACGCGTCTGCATATGTTTTGGTGAACAATCGAGTGTGCGTGTTCTGACAGCTGCCTCTATGCAGACGTCTCCACAGAGCCACTTCTGAATGCCCCGCAGCCCAGGACTGAATGGATACACTAACAAGTGCACCGGTGTGAGCAACCACATATGCAGAAGGACGTCTTTCATCTCACAGAAGCGCGAACGTCTTGGCGTTCAAGCACATGGCAGAAACAAGGTGTGAACAGATGAGCTGCTGCTATTTTCTCCGTTCGGCATGCTTCGTTGTAGCTCTCTTGCCGGTCGCCGGCTTAGCGGCTTGCTTTGCGCGACTAGCTCTGGGGAGAGAAGGAGATAGCGCCGGAAACCTCGCCTTTTGCCTTCTTCGGCGCTGGAACCTGGTTGCTGCGCCTTCTCTTTGTCCATGTGCACACACACGATTCCTCAGCGAAAACCATGCAGAAACCTTTCCACGAGCACCCAGGGATGTGCACCCAGCACCACGTGCACGCACACGCAGCTAGAGAAAAGCACCTACCTTTTCACACACTGATGCCTAAGCAAACGCGTGGCCACACACACGCACACATCCGCAAGCGCGCCTACTCCCATCTATTGAGGGAAAGACGGACGAGCTCTTTGGTTGCTCTTCACAGGCTTGTCCCTGATCTATAGCTGAGGGCAAACACTTGTGTGCTTGTGGGAGAGCCTGTGTCTTTCCTGGAAGCGTTTGGGAGTTTTGCTCAGACGCGTGTTTCCTCAAGTTCAAGAATCAAGATCTAGGATACCTGCAGACAGGTGCCTGTTTGTGTGGAGACAGTCTGTTTGAAACTGTGTTCCTCAGCGCCCGCTCTTTCTCCCCGTCGCTCCACACGCCTGGGAGTCCCTTTCTTTCTCTCCACAAGCACGTGTGTTGACTTCGTCGCACATGTGCATCTGCACAAGCGTTGAGCTCAGCAGAGCGTGTCTCTTGACACTTGATGTGCGTTGGCTGTGTCTGCCTGCTCCAGTGAAGAGAGAAACGGGAAATCATCTTGGTAGAGGCAACAAAGCAAAGGCGAGGCAGGATTGACATCTGCTCAACAGAGACGGATTCCCTGCGCTGACACAGTTCACAGTTACACGAGAAGCAATCTGAGCGGTCCGTCGACCGGAGACGTGTTTCCCAAGAGGTCGTTTAGCGAGTGAACAGCAGTGTGCGCGACTTTCAGGAGTGTGCCTGGAAAGTGCCAGAATCACCAGGAGCATCTGTGCAAAAGCTGCTGCCTCTGTGACCGCATTGAGGCACGTTCGCGTGTCTGCGAGTATATAGACGGCTCTTTCGCGTTCACTCCGAGGGAAACGGTCCGCTATTGCTTCTGTGCGCACAGACGCGATTCCCTTGTCTCTTGCGAACACAGGGAACTCTGTGCATCCAAATCTACAGGCTAAGGACGCGTCTGCATATGTTTTGGTGAACAATCGAGTGTGCGTGTTCTGACAGCTGCCTCTATGCAGACGTCTCCACAGAGCCACTTCTGAATGCCCCGCAGCCCAGGACTGAATGGATACACTAACAAGTGCACCGGTGTGAGCAACCACATATGCAGAAGGACGTCTTTCATCTCACAGAAGCGCGAACGTCTTGGCGTTCAAGCACATGGCAGAAACAAGGTGTGAACAGATGAGCTGCTGCTATTTTCTCCGTTCGGCATGCTTCGTTGTAGCTCTCTTGCCGGTCGCCGGCTTAGCGGCTTGCTTTGCGCGACTAGCTCTGGGGAGAGAAGGAGATAGCGCCGGAAACCTCGCCTTTTGCCTTCTTCGGCGCTGGAACCTGGTTGCTGCGCCTTCTCTTTGTCCATGTGCACACACACGATTCCTCAGCGAAAACCATGCAGAAACCTTTCCACGAGCACCCAGGGATGTGCACCCAGCACCACGTGCACGCACACGCAGCTAGAGAAAAGCACCTACCTTTTCACACACTGATGCCTAAGCAAACGCGTGGCCACACACACGCACACATCCGCAAGCGCGCCTACTCCCATCTATTGAGGGAAAGACGGACGAGCTCTTTGGTTGCTCTTCACAGGCTTGTCCCTGATCTATAGCTGAGGGCAAACACTTGTGTGCTTGTGGGAGAGCCTGTGTCTTTCCTGGAAGCGTTTGGGAGTTTTGCTCAGACGCGTGTTTCCTCAAGTTCAAGAATCAAGATCTAGGATACCTGCAGACAGGTGCCTGTTTGTGTGGAGACAGTCTGTTTGAAACTGTGTTCCTCAGCGCCCGCTCTTTCTCCCCGTCGCTCCACACGCCTGGGAGTCCCTTTCTTTCTCTCCACAAGCACGTGTGTTGACTTCGTCGCACATGTGCATCTGCACAAGCGTTGAGCTCAGCAGAGCGTGTCTCTTGACACTTGATGTGCGTTGGCTGTGTCTGCCTGCTCCAGTGAAGAGAGAAACGGGAAATCATCTTGGTAGAGGCAACAAAGCAAAGGCGAGGCAGGATTGACATCTGCTCAACAGAGACGGATTCCCTGCGCTGACACAGTTCACAGTTACACGAGAAGCAATCTGAGCGGTCCGTCGACCGGAGACGTGTTTCCCAAGAGGTCGTTTAGCGAGTGAACAGCAGTGTGCGCGACTTTCAGGAGTGTGCCTGGAAAGTGCCAGAATCACCAGGAGCATCTGTGCAAAAGCTGCTGCCTCTGTGACCGCATTGAGGCACGTTCGCGTGTCTGCGAGTATATAGACGGCTCTTTCGCGTTCACTCCGAGGGAAACGGTCCGCTATTGCTTCTGTGCGCACAGACGCGATTCCCTTGTCTCTTGCGAACACAGGGAACTCTGTGCATCCAAATCTACAGGCTAAGGACGCGTCTGCATATGTTTTGGTGAACAATCGAGTGTGCGTGTTCTGACAGCTGCCTCTATGCAGACGTCTCCACAGAGCCACTTCTGAATGCCCCGCAGCCCAGGACTGAATGGATACACTAACAAGTGCACCGGTGTGAGCAACCACATATGCAGAAGGACGTCTTTCATCTCACAGAAGCGCGAACGTCTTGGCGTTCAAGCACATGGCAGAAACAAGGTGTGAACAGATGAGCTGCTGCTATTTTCTCCGTTCGGCATGCTTCGTTGTAGCTCTCTTGCCGGTCGCCGGCTTAGCGGCTTGCTTTGCGCGACTAGCTCTGGGGAGAGAAGGAGATAGCGCCGGAAACCTCGCCTTTTGCCTTCTTCGGCGCTGGAACCTGGTTGCTGCGCCTTCTCTTTGTCCATGTGCACACACACGATTCCTCAGCGAAAACCATGCAGAAACCTTTCCACGAGCACCCAGGGATGTGCACCCAGCACCACGTGCACGCACACGCAGCTAGAGAAAAGCACCTACCTTTTCACACACTGATGCCTAAGCAAACGCGTGGCCACACACACGCACACATCCGCAAGCGCGCCTACTCCCATCTATTGAGGGAAAGACGGACGAGCTCTTTGGTTGCTCTTCACAGGCTTGTCCCTGATCTATAGCTGAGGGCAAACACTTGTGTGCTTGTGGGAGAGCCTGTGTCTTTCCTGGAAGCGTTTGGGAGTTTTGCTCAGACGCGTGTTTCCTCAAGTTCAAGAATCAAGATCTAGGATACCTGCAGACAGGTGCCTGTTTGTGTGGAGACAGTCTGTTTGAAACTGTGTTCCTCAGCGCCCGCTCTTTCTCCCCGTCGCTCCACACGCCTGGGAGTCCCTTTCTTTCTCTCCACAAGCACGTGTGTTGACTTCGTCGCACATGTGCATCTGCACAAGCGTTGAGCTCAGCAGAGCGTGTCTCTTGACACTTGATGTGCGTTGGCTGTGTCTGCCTGCTCCAGTGAAGAGAGAAACGGGAAATCATCTTGGTAGAGGCAACAAAGCAAAGGCGAGGCAGGATTGACATCTGCTCAACAGAGACGGATTCCCTGCGCTGACACAGTTCACAGTTACACGAGAAGCAATCTGAGCGGTCCGTCGACCGGAGACGTGTTTCCCAAGAGGTCGTTTAGCGAGTGAACAGCAGTGTGCGCGACTTTCAGGAGTGTGCCTGGAAAGTGCCAGAATCACCAGGAGCATCTGTGCAAAAGCTGCTGCCTCTGTGACCGCATTGAGGCACGTTCGCGTGTCTGCGAGTATATAGACGGCTCTTTCGCGTTCACTCCGAGGGAAACGGTCCGCTATTGCTTCTGTGCGCACAGACGCGATTCCCTTGTCTCTTGCGAACACAGGGAACTCTGTGCATCCAAATCTACAGGCTAAGGACGCGTCTGCATATGTTTTGGTGAACAATCGAGTGTGCGTGTTCTGACAGCTGCCTCTATGCAGACGTCTCCACAGAGCCACTTCTGAATGCCCCGCAGCCCAGGACTGAATGGATACACTAACAAGTGCACCGGTGTGAGCAACCACATATGCAGAAGGACGTCTTTCATCTCACAGAAGCGCGAACGTCTTGGCGTTCAAGCACATGGCAGAAACAAGGTGTGAACAGATGAGCTGCTGCTATTTTCTCCGTTCGGCATGCTTCGTTGTAGCTCTCTTGCCGGTCGCCGGCTTAGCGGCTTGCTTTGCGCGACTAGCTCTGGGGAGAGAAGGAGATAGCGCCGGAAACCTCGCCTTTTGCCTTCTTCGGCGCTGGAACCTGGTTGCTGCGCCTTCTCTTTGTCCATGTGCACACACACGATTCCTCAGCGAAAACCATGCAGAAACCTTTCCACGAGCACCCAGGGATGTGCACCCAGCACCACGTGCACGCACACGCAGCTAGAGAAAAGCACCTACCTTTTCACACACTGATGCCTAAGCAAACGCGTGGCCACACACACGCACACATCCGCAAGCGCGCCTACTCCCATCTATTGAGGGAAAGACGGACGAGCTCTTTGGTTGCTCTTCACAGGCTTGTCCCTGATCTATAGCTGAGGGCAAACACTTGTGTGCTTGTGGGAGAGCCTGTGTCTTTCCTGGAAGCGTTTGGGAGTTTTGCTCAGACGCGTGTTTCCTCAAGTTCAAGAATCAAGATCTAGGATACCTGCAGACAGGTGCCTGTTTGTGTGGAGACAGTCTGTTTGAAACTGTGTTCCTCAGCGCCCGCTCTTTCTCCCCGTCGCTCCACACGCCTGGGAGTCCCTTTCTTTCTCTCCACAAGCACGTGTGTTGACTTCGTCGCACATGTGCATCTGCACAAGCGTTGAGCTCAGCAGAGCGTGTCTCTTGACACTTGATGTGCGTTGGCTGTGTCTGCCTGCTCCAGTGAAGAGAGAAACGGGAAATCATCTTGGTAGAGGCAACAAAGCAAAGGCGAGGCAGGATTGACATCTGCTCAACAGAGACGGATTCCCTGCGCTGACACAGTTCACAGTTACACGAGAAGCAATCTGAGCGGTCCGTCGACCGGAGACGTGTTTCCCAAGAGGTCGTTTAGCGAGTGAACAGCAGTGTGCGCGACTTTCAGGAGTGTGCCTGGAAAGTGCCAGAATCACCAGGAGCATCTGTGCAAAAGCTGCTGCCTCTGTGACCGCATTGAGGCACGTTCGCGTGTCTGCGAGTATATAGACGGCTCTTTCGCGTTCACTCCGAGGGAAACGGTCCGCTATTGCTTCTGTGCGCACAGACGCGATTCCCTTGTCTCTTGCGAACACATGGAACTCTGTGCATCCAAATCTACAGGCTAAGGACGCGTCTGCATATGTTTTGGTGAACAATCGAGTGTGCGTGTTCTGACAGCTGCCTCTATGCAGACGTCTCCACAGAGCCACTTCTGAATGCCCCGCAGCCCAGGACTGAATGGATACACTAACAAGTGCACCGGTGTGAGCAACCACATATGCAGAAGGACGTCTTTCATCTCACAGAAGCGCGAACGTCTTGGCGTTCAAGCACATGGCAGAAACAAGGTGTGAACAGATGAGCTGCTGCTATTTTCTCCGTTCGGCATGCTTCGTTGTAGCTCTCTTGCCGGTCGCCGGCTTAGCGGCTTGCTTTGCGCGACTAGCTCTGGGGAGAGAAGGAGATAGCGCCGGAAACCTCGCCTTTTGCCTTCTTCGGCGCTGGAACCTGGTTGCTGCGCCTTCTCTTTGTCCATGTGCACACACACGATTCCTCAGCGAAAACCATGCAGAAACCTTTCCACGAGCACCCAGGGATGTGCACCCAGCACCACGTGCACGCACACGCAGCTAGAGAAAAGCACCTACCTTTTCACACTCTGATGCCTAAGCAAACGCGTGGCCACACACACGCACACATCCGCAAGCGCGCCTACTCCCATCTATTGAGGGAAAGACGGACGAGCTCTTTGGTTGCTCTTCACAGGCTTGTCCCTGATCTATAGCTGAGGGCAAACACTTGTGTGCTTGTGGGAGAGCCTGTGTCTTTCCTGGAAGCGTTTGGGAGTTTTGCTCAGACGCGTGTTTCCTCAAGTTCAAGAATCAAGATCTAGGATACCTGCAGACAGGTGCCTGTTTGTGTGGAGACAGTCTGTTTGAAACTGTGTTCCTCAGCGCCCGCTCTTTCTCCCCGTCGCTCCACACGCCTGGGAGTCCCTTTCTTTCTCTCCACAAGCACGTGTGTTGACTTCGTCGCACATGTGCATCTGCACAAGCGTTGAGCTCAGCAGAGCGTGTCTCTTGACACTTGATGTGCGTTGGCTGTGTCTGCCTGCTCCAGTGAAGAGAGAAACGGGAAATCATCTTGGTAGAGGCAACAAAGCAAAGGCGAGGCAGGATTGACATCTGCTGAACAGAGACGGATTCCCTGCGCTGACACAGTTCACAGTTACACGAGAAGCAATCTGAGCGGTCCGTCGACCGGAGACGTGTTTCCCAAGAGGTCGTTTAGCGAGTGAACAGCAGTGTGCGCGACTTTCAGGAGTGTGCCTGGAAAGTGCCAGAATCACCAGGAGCATCTGTGCAAAAGCTGCTGCCTCTGTGACCGCATTGAGGCACGTTCGCGTGTCTGCGAGTATATAGACGGCTCTTTCGCGTTCACTCCGAGGGAAACGGTCCGCTATTGCTTCTGTGCGCACAGACGCGATTCCCTTGTCTCTTGCGAACACAGGGAACTCTGTGCATCCAAATCTACAGGCTAAGGACGCGTCTGCATATGTTTTGGTGAACAATCGAGTGTGCGTGTTCTGACAGCTGCCTCTATGCAGACGTCTCCACAGAGCCACTTCTGAATGCCCAGCAGCCCAGGACTGAATGGATACACTAACAAGTGCACCGGTGTGAGCAACCACATATGCAGAAGGACGTCTTTCATCTCACAGAAGCGCGAACGTCTTGGCGTTCAAGCACATGGCAGAAACAAGGTGTGAACAGATGAGCTGCTGCTATTTTCTCCGTTCGGCATGCTTCGTTGTAGCTCTCTTGCCGGTCGCCGGCTTAGCGGCTTGCTTTGCGCGACTAGCTCTGGGGAGAGAAGGAGATAGCGCCGGAAACCTCGCCTTTTGCCTTCTTCGGCGCTGGAACCTGGTTGCTGCGCCTTCTCTTTGTCCATGTGCACACACACGATTCCTCAGCGAAAACCATGCAGAAACCTTTCCACGAGCACCCAGGGATGTGCACCCAGCACCACGTGCACGCACACGCAGCTAGAGAAAAGCACCTACCTTTTCACACACTGATGCCTAAGCAAACGCGTGGCCACACACACGCACACATCCGCAAGCGCGCCTACTCCCATCTATTGAGGGAAAGACGGACGAGCTCTTTGGTTGCTCTTCACAGGCTTGTCCCTGATCTATAGCTGAGGGCAAACACTTGTGTGCTTGTGGGAGAGCCTGTGTCTTTCCTGGAAGCGTTTGGGAGTTTTGCTCAGACGCGTGTTTCCTCAAGTTCAAGAATCAAGATCTAGGATACCTGCAGACAGGTGCCTGTTTGTGTGGAGACAGTCTGTTTGAAACTGTGTTCCTCAGCGCCCGCTCTTTCTCCCCGTCGCTCCACACGCCTGGGAGTCCCTTTCTTTCTCTCCACAAGCACGTGTGTTGACTTCGTCGCACATGTGCATCTGCACAAGCGTTGAGCTCAGCAGAGCGTGTCTCTTGACACTTGATGTGCGTTGGCTGTGTCTGCCTGCTCCAGTGAAGAGAGAAACGGGAAATCATCTTGGTAGAGGCAACAAAGCAAAGGCGAGGCAGGATTGACATCTGCTCAACAGAGACGGATTCCCTGCGCTGACACAGTTCACAGTTACACGAGAAGCAATCTGAGCGGTCCGTCGACCGGAGACGTGTTTCCCAAGAGGTCGTTTAGCGAGTGAACAGCAGTGTGCGCGACTTTCAGGAGTGTGCCTGGAAAGTGCCAGAATCACCAGGAGCATCTGTGCAAAAGCTGCTGCCTCTGTGACCGCATTGAGGCACGTTCGCGTGTCTGCGAGTATATAGACGGCTCTTTCGCGTTCACTCCGAGGGAAACGGTCCGCTATTGCTTCTGTGCGCACAGACGCGATTCCCTTGTCTCTTGCGAACACATGGAACTCTGTGCATCCAAATCTACAGGCTAAGGACGCGTCTGCATATGTTTTGGTGAACAATCGAGTGTGCGTGTTCTGACAGCTGCCTCTATGCAGACGTCTCCACAGAGCCACTTCTGAATGCCCCGCAGCCCAGGACTGAATGGATACACTAACAAGTGCACCGGTGTGAGCAACCACATATGCAGAAGGACGTCTTTCATCTCACAGAAGCGCGAACGTCTTGGCGTTCAAGCACATGGCAGAAACAAGGTGTGAACAGATGAGCTGCTGCTATTTTCTCCGTTCGGCATGCTTCGTTGTAGCTCTCTTGCCGGTCGCCGGCTTAGCGGCTTGCTTTGCGCGACTAGCTCTGGGGAGAGAAGGAGATAGCGCCGGAAACCTCGCCTTTTGCCTTCTTCGGCGCTGGAACCTGGTTGCTGCGCCTTCTCTTTGTCCATGTGCACACACACGATTCCTCAGCGAAAACCATGCAGAAACCTTTCCACGAGCACCCAGGGATGTGCACCCAGCACCACGTGCACGCACACGCAGCTAGAGAAAAGCACCTACCTTTTCACACTCTGATGCCTAAGCAAACGCGTGGCCACACACACGCACACATCCGCAAGCGCGCCTACTCCCATCTATTGAGGGAAAGACGGACGAGCTCTTTGGTTGCTCTTCACAGGCTTGTCCCTGATCTATAGCTGAGGGCAAACACTTGTGTGCTTGTGGGAGAGCCTGTGTCTTTCCTGGAAGCGTTTGGGAGTTTTGCTCAGACGCGTGTTTCCTCAAGTTCAAGAATCAAGATCTAGGATACCTGCAGACAGGTGCCTGTTTGTGTGGAGACAGTCTGTTTGAAACTGTGTTCCTCAGCGCCCGCTCTTTCTCCCCGTCGCTCCACACGCCTGGGAGTCCCTTTCTTTCTCTCCACAAGCACGTGTGTTGACTTCGTCGCACATGTGCATCTGCACAAGCGTTGAGCTCAGCAGAGCGTGTCTCTTGACACTTGATGTGCGTTGGCTGTGTCTGCCTGCTCCAGTGAAGAGAGAAACGGGAAATCATCTTGGTAGAGGCAACAAAGCAAAGGCGAGGCAGGATTGACATCTGCTCAACAGAGACGGATTCCCTGCGCTGACACAGTTCACAGTTACACGAGAAGCAATCTGAGCGGTCCGTCGACCGGAGACGTGTTTCCCAAGAGGTCGTTTAGCGAGTGAACAGCAGTGTGCGCGACTTTCAGGAGTGTGCCTGGAAAGTGCCAGAATCACCAGGAGCATCTGTGCAAAAGCTGCTGCCTCTGTGACCGCATTGAGGCACGTTCGCGTGTCTGCGAGTATATAGACGGCTCTTTCGCGTTCACTCCGAGGGAAACGGTCCGCTATTGCTTCTGTGCGCACAGACGCGATTCCCTTGTCTCTTGCGAACACAGGGAACTCTGTGCATCCAAATCTACAGGCTAAGGACGCGTCTGCATATGTTTTGGTGAACAATCGAGTGTGCGTGTTCTGACAGCTGCCTCTATGCAGACGTCTCCACAGAGCCACTTCTGAATGCCCAGCAGCCCAGGACTGAATGGATACACTAACAAGTGCACCGGTGTGAGCAACCACATATGCAGAAGGACGTCTTTCATCTCACAGAAGCGCGAACGTCTTGGCGTTCAAGCACATGGCAGAAACAAGGTGTGAACAGATGAGCTGCTGCTATTTTCTCCGTTCGGCATGCTTCGTTGTAGCTCTCTTGCCGGTCGCCGGCTTAGCGGCTTGCTTTGCGCGACTAGCTCTGGGGAGAGAAGGAGATAGCGCCGGAAACCTCGCCTTTTGCCTTCTTCGGCGCTGGAACCTGGTTGCTGCGCCTTCTCTTTGTCCATGTGCACACACACGATTCCTCAGCGAAAACCATGCAGAAACCTTTCCACGAGCACCCAGGGATGTGCACCCAGCACCACGTGCACGCACACGCAGCTAGAGAAAAGCACCTACCTTTTCACACACTGATGCCTAAGCAAACGCGTGGCCACACACACGCACACATCCGCAAGCGCGCCTACTCCCATCTATTGAGGGAAAGACGGACGAGCTCTTTGGTTGCTCTTCACAGGCTTGTCCCTGATCTATAGCTGAGGGCAAACACTTGTGTGCTTGTGGGAGAGCCTGTGTCTTTCCTGGAAGCGTTTGGGAGTTTTGCTCAGACGCGTGTTTCCTCAAGTTCAAGAATCAAGATCTAGGATACCTGCAGACAGGTGCCTGTTTGTGTGGAGACAGTCTGTTTGAAACTGTGTTCCTCAGCGCCCGCTCTTTCTCCCCGTCGCTCCACACGCCTGGGAGTCCCTTTCTTTCTCTCCACAAGCACGTGTGTTGACTTCGTCGCACATGTGCATCTGCACAAGCGTTGAGCTCAGCAGAGCGTGTCTCTTGACACTTGATGTGCGTTGGCTGTGTCTGCCTGCTCCAGTGAAGAGAGAAACGGGAAATCATCTTGGTAGAGGCAACAAAGCAAAGGCGAGGCAGGATTGACATCTGCTCAACAGAGACGGATTCCCTGCGCTGACACAGTTCACAGTTACACGAGAAGCAATCTGAGCGGTCCGTCGACCGGAGACGTGTTTCCCAAGAGGTCGTTTAGCGAGTGAACAGCAGTGTGCGCGACTTTCAGGAGTGTGCCTGGAAAGTGCCAGAATCACCAGGAGCATCTGTGCAAAAGCTGCTGCCTCTGTGACCGCATTGAGGCACGTTCGCGTGTCTGCGAGTATATAGACGGCTCTTTCGCGTTCACTCCGAGGGAAACGGTCCGCTATTGCTTCTGTGCGCACAGACGCGATTCCCTTGTCTCTTGCGAACACAGGGAACTCTGTGCATCCAAATCTACAGGCTAAGGACGCGTCTGCATATGTTTTGGTGAACAATCGAGTGTGCGTGTTCTGACAGCTGCCTCTATGCAGACGTCTCCACAGAGCCACTTCTGAATGCCCCGCAGCCCAGGACTGAATGGATACACTAACAAGTGCACCGGTGTGAGCAACCACATTTGCAGAAGGACGTCTTTCATCTCACAGAAGCGCGAACGTCTTGGCGTTCAAGCACATGGCAGAAACAAGGTGTGAACAGATGAGCTGCTGCTATTTTCTCCGTTCGGCATGCTTCGTTGTAGCTCTCTTGCCGGTCGCCGGCTTAGCGGCTTGCTTTGCGCGACTAGCTCTGGGGAGAGAAGGAGATAGCGCCGGAAACCTCGCCTTTTGCCTTCTTCGGCGCTGGAACCTGGTTGCTGCGCCTTCTCTTTGTCCATGTGCACACACACGATTCCTCAGCGAAAACCATGCAGAAACCTTTCCACGAGCACCCAGGGATGTGCACCCAGCACCACGTGCACGCACACGCAGCTAGAGAAAAGCACCTACCTTTTCACACACTGATGCCTAAGCAAACGCGTGGCCACACACACGCACACATCCGCAAGCGCGCCTACTCCCATCTATTGAGGGAAAGACGGACGAGCTCTTTGGTTGCTCTTCACAGGCTTGTCCCTGATCTATAGCTGAGGGCAAACACTTGTGTGCTTGTGGGAGAGCCTGTGTCTTTCCTGGAAGCGTTTGGGAGTTTTGCTCAGACGCGTGTTTCCTCAAGTTCAAGAATCAAGATCTAGGATACCTGCAGACAGGTGCCTGTTTGTGTGGAGACAGTCTGTTTGAAACTGTGTTCCTCAGCGCCCGCTCTTTCTCCCCGTCGCTCCACACGCCTGGGAGTCCCTTTCTTTCTCTCCACAAGCACGTGTGTTGACTTCGTCGCACATGTGCATCTGCACAAGCGTTGAGCTCAGCAGAGCGTGTCTCTTGACACTTGATGTGCGTTGGCTGTGTCTGCCTGCTCCAGTGAAGAGAGAAACGGGAAATCATCTTGGTAGAGGCAACAAAGCAAAGGCGAGGCAGGATTGACATCTGCTGAACAGAGACGGATTCCCTGCGCTGACACAGTTCACAGTTACACGAGAAGCAATCTGAGCGGTCCGTCGACCGGAGACGTGTTTCCCAAGAGGTCGTTTAGCGAGTGAACAGCAGTGTGCGCGACTTTCAGGAGTGTGCCTGGAAAGTGCCAGAATCACCAGGAGCATCTGTGCAAAAGCTGCTGCCTCTGTGACCGCATTGAGGCACGTTCGCGTGTCTGCGAGTATATAGACGGCTCTTTCGCGTTCACTCCGAGGGAAACGGTCCGCTATTGCTTCTGTGCGCACAGACGCGATTCCCTTGTCTCTTGCGAACACAGGGAACTCTGTGCATCCAAATCTACAGGCTAAGGACGCGTCTGCATATGTTTTGGTGAACAATCGAGTGTGCGTGTTCTGACAGCTGCCTCTATGCAGACGTCTCCACAGAGCCACTTCTGAATGCCCCGCAGCCCAGGACTGAATGGATACACTAACAAGTGCACCGGTGTGAGCAACCACATATGCAGAAGGACGTCTTTCATCTCACAGAAGCGCGAACGTCTTGGCGTTCAAGCACATGGCAGAAACAAGGTGTGAACAGATGAGCTGCTGCTATTTTCTCCGTTCGGCATGCTTCGTTGTAGCTCTCTTGCCGGTCGCCGGCTTAGCGGCTTGCTTTGCGCGACTAGCTCTGGGGAGAGAAGGAGATAGCGCCGGAAACCTCGCCTTTTGCCTTCTTCGGCGCTGGAACCTGGTTGCTGCGCCTTCTCTTTGTCCATGTGCACACACACGATTCCTCAGCGAAAACCATGCAGAAACCTTTCCACGAGCACCCAGGGATGTGCACCCAGCACCACGTGCACGCACACGCAGCTAGAGAAAAGCACCTACCTTTTCACACACTGATGCCTAAGCAAACGCGTGGCCACACACACGCACACATCCGCAAGCGCGCCTACTCCCATCTATTGAGGGAAAGACGGACGAGCTCTTTGGTTGCTCTTCACAGGCTTGTCCCTGATCTATAGCTGAGGGCAAACACTTGTGTGCTTGTGGGAGAGCCTGTGTCTTTCCTGGAAGCGTTTGGGAGTTTTGCTCAGACGCGTGTTTCCTCAAGTTCAAGAATCAAGATCTAGGATACCTGCAGACAGGTGCCTGTTTGTGTGGAGACAGTCTGTTTGAAACTGTGTTCCTCAGCGCCCGCTCTTTCTCCCCGTCGCTCCACACGCCTGGGAGTCCCTTTCTTTCTCTCCACAAGCACGTGTGTTGACTTCGTCGCACATGTGCATCTGCACAAGCGTTGAGCTCAGCAGAGCGTGTCTCTTGACACTTGATGTGCGTTGGCTGTGTCTGCCTGCTCCAGTGAAGAGAGAAACGGGAAATCATCTTGGTAGAGGCAACAAAGCAAAGGCGAGGCAGGATTGACATCTGCTGAACAGAGACGGATTCCCTGCGCTGACACAGTTCACAGTTACACGAGAAGCAATCTGAGCGGTCCGTCGACCGGAGACGTGTTTCCCAAGAGGTCGTTTAGCGAGTGAACAGCAGTGTGCGCGACTTTCAGGAGTGTGCCTGGAAAGTGCCAGAATCACCAGGAGCATCTGTGCAAAAGCTGCTGCCTCTGTGACCGCATTGAGGCACGTTCGCGTGTCTGCGAGTATATAGACGGCTCTTTCGCGTTCACTCCGAGGGAAACGGTCCGCTATTGCTTCTGTGCGCACAGACGCGATTCCCTTGTCTCTTGCGAACACAGGGAACTCTGTGCATCCAAATCTACAGGCTAAGGACGCGTCTGCATATGTTTTGGTGAACAATCGAGTGTGCGTGTTCTGACAGCTGCCTCTATGCAGACGTCTCCACAGAGCCACTTCTGAATGCCCCGCAGCCCAGGACTGAATGGATACACTAACAAGTGCACCGGTGTGAGCAACCACATATGCAGAAGGACGTCTTTCATCTCACAGAAGCGCGAACGTCTTGGCGTTCAAGCACATGGCAGAAACAAGGTGTGAACAGATGAGCTGCTGCTATTTTCTCCGTTCGGCATGCTTCGTTGTAGCTCTCTTGCCGGTCGCCGGCTTAGCGGCTTGCTTTGCGCGACTAGCTCTGGGGAGAGAAGGAGATAGCGCCGGAAACCTCGCCTTTTGCCTTCTTCGGCGCTGGAACCTGGTTGCTGCGCCTTCTCTTTGTCCATGTGCACACACACGATTCCTCAGCGAAAACCATGCAGAAACCTTTCCACGAGCACCCAGGGATGTGCACCCAGCACCACGTGCACGCACACGCAGCTAGAGAAAAGCACCTACCTTTTCACACACTGATGCCTAAGCAAACGCGTGGCCACACACACGCACACATCCGCAAGCGCGCCTACTCCCATCTATTGAGGGAAAGACGGACGAGCTCTTTGGTTGCTCTTCACAGGCTTGTCCCTGATCTATAGCTGAGGGCAAACACTTGTGTGCTTGTGGGAGAGCCTGTGTCTTTCCTGGAAGCGTTTGGGAGTTTTGCTCAGACGCGTGTTTCCTCAAGTTCAAGAATCAAGATCTAGGATACCTGCAGACAGGTGCCTGTTTGTGTGGAGACAGTCTGTTTGAAACTGTGTTCCTCAGCGCCCGCTCTTTCTCCCCGTCGCTCCACACGCCTGGGAGTCCCTTTCTTTCTCTCCACAAGCACGTGTGTTGACTTCGTCGCACATGTGCATCTGCACAAGCGTTGAGCTCAGCAGAGCGTGTCTCTTGACACTTGATGTGCGTTGGCTGTGTCTGCCTGCTCCAGTGAAGAGAGAAACGGGAAATCATCTTGGTAGAGGCAACAAAGCAAAGGCGAGGCAGGATTGACATCTGCTGAACAGAGACGGATTCCCTGCGCTGACACAGTTCACAGTTACACGAGAAGCAATCTGAGCGGTCCGTCGACCGGAGACGTGTTTCCCAAGAGGTCGTTTAGCGAGTGAACAGCAGTGTGCGCGACTTTCAGGAGTGTGCCTGGAAAGTGCCAGAATCACCAGGAGCATCTGTGCAAAAGCTGCTGCCTCTGTGACCGCATTGAGGCACGTTCGCGTGTCTGCGAGTATATAGACGGCTCTTTCGCGTTCACTCCGAGGGAAACGGTCCGCTATTGCTTCTGTGCGCACAGACGCGATTCCCTTGTCTCTTGCGAACACAGGGAACTCTGTGCATCCAAATCTACAGGCTAAGGACGCGTCTGCATATGTTTTGGTGAACAATCGAGTGTGCGTGTTCTGACAGCTGCCTCTATGCAGACGTCTCCACAGAGCCACTTCTGAATGCCCCGCAGCCCAGGACTGAATGGATACACTAACAAGTGCACCGGTGTGAGCAACCACATATGCAGAAGGACGTCTTTCATCTCACAGAAGCGCGAACGTCTTGGCGTTCAAGCACATGGCAGAAACAAGGTGTGAACAGATGAGCTGCTGCTATTTTCTCCGTTCGGCATGCTTCGTTGTAGCTCTCTTGCCGGTCGCCGGCTTAGCGGCTTGCTTTGCGCGACTAGCTCTGGGGAGAGAAGGAGATAGCGCCGGAAACCTCGCCTTTTGCCTTCTTCGGCGCTGGAACCTGGTTGCTGCGCCTTCTCTTTGTCCATGTGCACACACACGATTCCTCAGCGAAAACCATGCAGAAACCTTTCCACGAGCACCCAGGGATGTGCACCCAGCACCACGTGCACGCACACGCAGCTAGAGAAAAGCACCTACCTTTTCACACTCTGATGCCTAAGCAAACGCGTGGCCACACACACGCACACATCCGCAAGCGCGCCTACTCCCATCTATTGAGGGAAAGACGGACGAGCTCTTTGGTTGCTCTTCACAGGCTTGTCCCTGATCTATAGCTGAGGGCAAACACTTGTGTGCTTGTGGGAGAGCCTGTGTCTTTCCTGGAAGCGTTTGGGAGTTTTGCTCAGACGCGTGTTTCCTCAAGTTCAAGAATCAAGATCTAGGATACCTGCAGACAGGTGCCTGTTTGTGTGGAGACAGTCTGTTTGAAACTGTGTTCCTCAGCGCCCGCTCTTTCTCCCCGTCGCTCCACACGCCTGGGAGTCCCTTTCTTTCTCTCCACAAGCACGTGTGTTGACTTCGTCGCACATGTGCATCTGCACAAGCGTTGAGCTCAGCAGAGCGTGTCTCTTGACACTTGATGTGCGTTGGCTGTGTCTGCCTGCTCCAGTGAAGAGAGAAACGGGAAATCATCTTGGTAGAGGCAACAAAGCAAAGGCGAGGCAGGATTGACATCTGCTCAACAGAGACGGATTCCCTGCGCTGACACAGTTCACAGTTACACGAGAAGCAATCTGAGCGGTCCGTCGACCGGAGACGTGTTTCCCAAGAGGTCGTTTAGCGAGTGAACAGCAGTGTGCGCGACTTTCAGGAGTGTGCCTGGAAAGTGCCAGAATCACCAGGAGCATCTGTGCAAAAGCTGCTGCCTCTGTGACCGCATTGAGGCACGTTCGCATGTCTGCGAGTATATAGACGGCTCTTTCGCGTTCACTCCGAGGGAAACGGTCCGCTATTGCTTCTGTGCGCACAGACGCGATTCCCTTGTCTCTTGCGAACACAGGGAACTCTGTGCATCCAAATCTACAGGCTAAGGACGCGTCTGCATATGTTTTGGTGAACAATCGAGTGTGCGTGTTCTGACAGCTGCCTCTATGCAGACGTCTCCACAGAGCCACTTCTGAATGCCCCGCAGCCCAGGACTGAATGGATACACTAACAAGTGCACCGGTGTGAGCAACCACATATGCAGAAGGACGTCTTTCATCTCACAGAAGCGCGAACGTCTTGGCGTTCAAGCACATGGCAGAAACAAGGTGTGAACAGATGAGCTGCTGCTATTTTCTCCGTTCGGCATGCTTCGTTGTAGCTCTCTTGCCGGTCGCCGGCTTAGCGGCTTGCTTTGCGCGACTAGCTCTGGGGAGAGAAGGAGATAGCGCCGGAAACCTCGCCTTTTGCCTTCTTCGGCGCTGGAACCTGGTTGCTGCGCCTTCTCTTTGTCCATGTGCACACACACGATTCCTCAGCGAAAACCATGCAGAAACCTTTCCACGAGCACCCAGGGATGTGCACCCAGCACCACGTGCACGCACACGCAGCTAGACAAAAGCACCTACCTTTTCACACACTGATGCCTAAGCAAACGCGTGGCCACACACACGCACACATCCGCAAGCGCGCCTACTCCCATCTATTGAGAGAAAGACGGACGAGCTCTTTGGTTGCTCTTCACAGGCTTGTCCCTGATCTATAGCTGAGGGCAAACACTTGTGTGCTTGTGGGAGAGCCTGTGTCTTTCCTGGAAGCGTTTGGGAGTTTTGCTCAGACGCGTGTTTCCTCAAGTTCAAGAATCAAGATCTAGGATACCTGCAGACAGGTGCCTGTTTGTGTGGAGACAGTCTGTTTGAAACTGTGTTCCTCAGCGCCCGCTCTTTCTCCCCGTCGCTCCACACGCCTGGGAGTCCCTTTCTTTCTCTCCACAAGCACGTGTGTTGACTTCGTCGCACATGTGCATCTGCACAAGCGTTGAGCTCAGCAGAGCGTGTCTCTTGACACTTGATGTGCGTTGGCTGTGTCTGCCTGCTCCAGTGAAGAGAGAAACGGGAAATCATCTTGGTAGAGGCAACAAAGCAAAAGCGAGGCAGGATTGACATCTGCTCAACAGAGACGGATTCCCTGCGCTGACACAGTTCACAGTTACACGAGAAGCAATCTGAGCGGTCCGTCGACCGGAGACGTGTTTCCCAAGAGGTCGTTTAGCGAGTGAACAGCAGTGTGCGCGACTTTCAGGAGTGTGCCTGGAAAGTGCCAGAATCACCAGGAGCATCTGTGCAAAAGCTGCTGCCTCTGTGACCGCATTGAGGCACGTTCGCGTGTCTGCGAGTATATAGACGGCTCTTTCGCGTTCACTCCGAGGGAAACGGTCCGCTATTGCTTCTGTGCGCACAGACGCGATTCCCTTGTCTCTTGCGAACACAGGGAACTCTGTGCATCCAAATCTACAGGCTAAGGACGCGTCTGCATATGTTTTGGTGAACAATCGAGTGTGCGTGTTCTGACAGCTGCCTCTATGCAGACGTCTCCACAGAGCCACTTCTGAATGCCCCGCAGCCCAGGACTGAATGGATACACTAACAAGTGCACCGGTGTGAGCAACCACATATGCAGAAGGACGTCTTTCATCTCACAGAAGCGCGAACGTCTTGGCGTTCAAGCACATGGCAGAAACAAGGTGTGAACAGATGAGCTGCTGCTATTTTCTCCGTTCGGCATGCTTCGTTGTAGCTCTCTTGCCGGTCGCCGGCTTAGCGGCTTGCTTTGCGCGACTAGCTCTGGGGAGAGAAGGAGATAGCGCCGGAAACCTCGCCTTTTGCCTTCTTCGGCGCTGGAACCTGGTTGCTGCGCCTTCTCTTTGTCCATGTGCACACACACGATTCCTCAGCGAAAACCATGCAGAAACCTTTCCACGAGCACCCAGGGATGTGCACCCAGCACCACGTGCACGCACACGCAGCTAGAGAAAAGCACCTACCTTTTCACACACTGATGCCTAAGCAAACGCGTGGCCACACACACGCACACATCCGCAAGCGCGCCTACTCCCATCTACTGAGAGAAAGACGGACGAGCTCTTTGGTTGCTCTTCACAGGCTTGTCCCTGATCTATAGCTGAGGGCAAACACTTGTGTGCTTGTGGGAGAGCCTGTGTCTTTCCTGGAAGCGTTTGGGAGTTTTGCTCAGACGCGTGTTTCCTCAAGTTCAAGAATCAAGATCTAGGATACCTGCAGACAGGTGCCTGTTTGTGTGGAGACAGTCTGTTTGAAACTGTGTTCCTCAGCGCCCGCTCTTTCTCCCCGTCGCTCCACACGCCTGGGAGTCCCTTTCTTTCTCTCCACAAGCACGTGTGTTGACTTCGTCGCACATGTGCATCTGCACAAGCGTTGAGCTCAGCAGAGCGTGTCTCTTGACACTTGATGTGCGTTGGCTGTGTCTGCCTGCTCCAGTGAAGAGAGAAACGGGAAATCATCTTGGTAGAGGCAACAAAGCAAAAGCGAGGCAGGATTGACATCTGCTCAACAGAGACGGATTCCCTGCGCTGACACAGTTCACAGTTACACGAGAAGCAATCTGAGCGGTCCGTCGACCGGAGACGTGTTTCCCAAGAGGTCGTTTAGCGAGTGAACAGCAGTGTGCGCGACTTTCAGGAGTGTGCCTGGAAAGTGCCAGAATCACCAGGAGCATCTGTGCAAAAGCTGCTGCCTCTGTGACCGCATTGAGGCACGTTCGCGTGTCTGCGAGTATATAGACGGCTCTTTCGCGTTCACTCCGAGGGAAACGGTCCGCTATTGCTTCTGTGCGCACAGACGCGATTCCCTTGTCTCTTGCGAACACAGGGAACTCTGTGCATCCAAATCTACAGGCTAAGGACGCGTCTGCATATGTTTTGGTGAACAATCGAGTGTGCGTGTTCTGACAGCTGCCTCTATGCAGACGTCTCCACAGAGCCACTTCTGAATGCCCCGCAGCCCAGGACTGAATGGATACACTAACAAGTGCACCGGTGTGAGCAACCACATATGCAGAAGGACGTCTTTCATCTCACAGAAGCGCGAACGTCTTGGCGTTCAAGCACATGGCAGAAACAAGGTGTGAACAGATGAGCTGCTGCTATTTTCTCCGTTCGGCATGCTTCGTTGTAGCTCTCTTGCCGGTCGCCGGCTTAGCGGCTTGCTTTGCGCGACTAGCTCTGGGGAGAGAAGGAGATAGCGCCGGAAACCTCGCCTTTTGCCTTCTTCGGCGCTGGAACCTGGTTGCTGCGCCTTCTCTTTGTCCATGTGCACACACACGATTCCTCAGCGAAAACCATGCAGAAACCTTTCCACGAGCACCCAGGGATGTGCACCCAGCACCACGTGCACGCACACGCAGCTAGAGAAAAGCACCTACCTTTTCACACACTGATGCCTAAGCAAACGCGTGGCCACACACACGCACACATCCGCAAGCGCGCCTACTCCCATCTATTGAGGGAAAGGCGGACGAGCTCTTTGGTTGCTCTTCACAGGCTTGTCCCTGATCTATAGCTGAGGGCAAACACTTGTGTGCTTGTGGGAGAGCCTGTGTCTTTCCTGGAAGCGTTTGGGAGTTTTGCTCAGACGCGTGTTTCCTCAAGTTCAAGAATCAAGATCTAGGATTCCTGCAGACAGGTGCCTGTTTGTGTGGAGACAGTCTGTTTGAAACTGTGTTCCTCAGCGCCCGCTCTTTCTCCCCGTCGCTCCACACGCCTGGGAGTCCCTTTCTTTCTCTCCACAAGCACGTGTGTTGACTTCGTCGCACATGTGCATCTGCACAAGCGTTGAGCTCAGCAGAGCGTGTCTCTTGACACTTGATGTGCGTTGGCTGTGTCTGCCTGCTCCAGTGAAGAGAGAAACGGGAAATCATCTTGGTAGAGGCAACAAAGCAAAAGCGAGGCAGGATTGACATCTGCTCAACAGAGACGGATTCCCTGCGCTGACACAGTTCACAGTTACACGAGAAGCAATCTGAGCGGTCCGTCGACCGGAGACGTGTTTCCCAAGAGGTCGTTTAGCGAGTGAACAGCAGTGTGCGCGACTTTCAGGAGTGTGCCTGGAAAGTGCCAGAATCACCAGGAGCATCTGTGCAAAAGCTGCTGCCTCTGTGACCGCATTGAGGCACGTTCGCGTGTCTGCGAGTATATAGACGGCTCTTTCGCGTTCACTCCGAGGGAAACGGTCCGCTATTGCTTCTGTGCGCACAGACGCGATTCCCTTGTCTCTTGCGAACACAGGGAACTCTGTGCATCCAAATCTACAGGCTAAGGACGCGTCTGCATATGTTTTGGTGAACAATCGAGTGTGCGTGTTCTGACAGCTGCCTCTATGCAGACGTCTCCACAGAGCCACTTCTGAATGCCCCGCAGCCCAGGACTGAATGGATACACTAACAAGTGCACCGGTGTGAGCAACCACATATGCAGAAGGACGTCTTTCATCTCACAGAAGCGCGAACGTCTTGGCGTTCAAGCACATGGCAGAAACAAGGTGTGAACAGATGAGCTGCTGCTATTTTCTCCGTTCGGCATGCTTCGTTGTAGCTCTCTTGCCGGTCGCCGGCTTAGCGGCTTGCTTTGCGCGACTAGCTCTGGGGAGAGAAGGAGATAGCGCCGGAAACCTCGCCTTTTGCCTTCTTCGGCGCTGGAACCTGGTTGCTGCGCCTTCTCTTTGTCCATGTGCACACACACGATTCCTCAGCGAAAACCATGCAGAAACCTTTCCACGAGCACCCAGGGATGTGCACCCAGCACCACGTGCACGCACACGCAGCTAGAGAAAAGCACCTACCTTTTCACACACTGATGCCTAAGCAAACGCGTGGCCACACACACGCACACATCCGCAAGCGCGCCTACTCCCATCTATTGAGGGAAAGACGGACGAGCTCTTTGGTTGCTCTTCACAGGCTTGTCCCTGATCTATAGCTGAGGGCAAACACTTGTGTGCTTGTGGGAGAGCCTGTGTCTTTCCTGGAAGCGTTTGGGAGTTTTGCTCAGACGCGTGTTTCCTCAAGTTCAAGAATCAAGATCTAGGATACCTGCAGACAGGTGCCTGTTTGTGTGGAGACAGTCTGTTTGAAACTGTGTTCCTCAGCGCCCGCTCTTTCTCCCCGTCGCTCCACACGCCTGGGAGTCCCTTTCTTTCTCTCCACAAGCACGTGTGTTGACTTCGTCGCACATGTGCATCTGCACAAGCGTTGAGCTCAGCAGAGCGTGTCTCTTGACACTTGATGTGCGTTGGCTGTGTCTGCCTGCTCCAGTGAAGAGAGAAACGGGAAATCGTCTTGGTAGAGGCAACAAAGCAAAAGCGAGGCAGGATTGACATCTGCTCAACAGAGACGGATTCCCTGCGCTGACACAGTTCACAGTTACACGAGAAGCAATCTGAGCGGTCCGTCGACCGGAGACGTGTTTCCCAAGAGGTCGTTTAGCGAGTGAACAGCAGTGTGCGCGACTTTCAGGAGTGTGCCTGGAAAGTGCCAGAATCACCAGGAGCATCTGTGCAAAAGCTGCTGCCTCTGTGACCGCATTGAGGCACGTTCGCGTGTCTGCGAGTATATAGACGGCTCTTTCGCGTTCACTCCGAGGGAAACGGTCCGCTATTGCTTCTGTGCGCACAGACGCGATTCCCTTGTCTCTTGCGAACACAGGGAACTCTGTGCATCCAAATCTACAGGCTAAGGACGCGTCTGCATATGTTTTGGTGAACAATCGAGTGTGCGTGTTCTGACAGCTGCCTCTATGCAGACGTCTCCACAGAGCCACTTCTGAATGCCCCGCAGCCCAGGACTGAATGGATACACTAACAAGTGCACCGGTGTGAGCAACCACATATGCAGAAGGACGTCTTTCATCTCACAGAAGCGCGAACGTCTTGGCGTTCAAGCACATGGCAGAAACAAGGTGTGAACAGATGAGCTGCTGCTATTTTCTCCGTTCGGCATGCTTCGTTGTAGCTCTCTTGCCGGTCGCCGGCTTAGCGGCTTGCTTTGCGCGACTAGCTCTGGGGAGAGAAGGAGATAGCGCCGGAAACCTCGCCTTTTGCCTTCTTCGGCGCTGGAACCTGGTTGCTGCGCCTTCTCTTTGTCCATGTGCACACACACGATTCCTCAGCGAAAACCATGCAGAAACCTTTCCACGAGCACCCAGGGATGTGCACCCAGCACCACGTGCACGCACACGCAGCTAGAGAAAAGCACCTACCTTTTCACACACTGATGCCTAAGCAAACGCGTGGCCACACACACGCACACATCCGCAAGCGCGCCTACTCCCATCTACTGAGGGAAAGACGGACGAGCTCTTTGGTTGCTCTTCACAGGCTTGTCCCTGATCTATAGCTGAGGGCAAACACTTGTGTGCTTGTGGGAGAGCCTGTGTCTTTCCTGGAAGCGTTTGGGAGTTTTGCTCAGACGCGTGTTTCCTCAAGTTCAAGAATCAAGATCTAGGATACCTGCAGACAGGTGCCTGTTTGTGTGGAGACAGTCTGTTTGAAACTGTGTTCCTCAGCGCCCGCTCTTTCTCCCCGTCGCTCCACACGCCTGGGAGTCCCTTTCTTTCTCTCCACAAGCACGTGTGTTGACTTCGTCGCACGTGTGTTGACTTCGTCGCACATGTGCATCTGCACAAGCGTTGAGCTCAGCAGAGCGTGTCTCTTGACACTTGATGTGCGTTGGCTGTGTCTGCCTGCTCCAGTGAAGAGAGAAACGGGAAATCATCTTGGTAGAGGCAACAAAGCAAAAGCGAGGCAGGATTGACATCTGCTCAACAGAGACGGATTCCCTGCGCTGACACAGTTCACAGTTACACGAGAAGCAATCTGAGCGGTCCGTCGACCGGAGACGTGTTTCCCAAGAGGTCGTTTAGCGAGTGAACAGCAGTGTGCGCGACTTTCAGGAGTGTGCCTGGAAAGTGCCAGAATCACCAGGAGCATCTGTGCAAAAGCTGCTGCCTCTGTGACCGCATTGAGGCACGTTCGCGTGTCTGCGAGTATATAGACGGCTCTTTCGCGTTCACTCCGAGGGAAACGGTCCGCTATTGCTTCTGTGCGCACAGACGCGATTCCCTTGTCTCTTGCGAACACAGGGAACTCTGTGCATCCAAATCTACAGGCTAAGGACGCGTCTGCATATGTTTTGGTGAACAATCGAGTGTGCGTGTTCTGACAGCTGCCTCTATGCAGACGTCTCCACAGAGCCACTTCTGAATGCCCCGCAGCCCAGGACTGAATGGATACACTAACAAGTGCACCGGTGTGAGCAACCACATATGCAGAAGGACGTCTTTCATCTCACAGAAGCGCGAACGTCTTGGCGTTCAAGCACATGGCAGAAACAAGGTGTGAACAGATGAGCTGCTGCTATTTTCTCCGTTCGGCATGCTTCGTTGTAGCTCTCTTGCCGGTCGCCGGCTTAGCGGCTTGCTTTGCGCGACTAGCTCTGGGGAGAGAAGGAGATAGCGCCGGAAACCTCGCCTTTTGCCTTCTTCGGCGCTGGAACCTGGTTGCTGCGCCTTCTCTTTGTCCATGTGCACACACACGATTCCTCAGCGAAAACCATGCAGAAACCTTTCCACGAGCACCCAGGGATGTGCACCCAGCACCACGTGCACGCACACGCAGCTAGAGAAAAGCACCTACCTTTTCACACACTGATGCCTAAGCAAACGCGTGGCCACACACACGCACACATCCGCAAGCGCGCCTACTCCCATCTATTGAGGGAAAGACGGACGAGCTCTTTGGTTGCTCTTCACAGGCTTGTCCCTGATCTATAGCTGAGGGCAAACACTTGTGTGCTTGTGGGAGAGCCTGTGTCTTTCCTGGAAGCGTTTGGGAGTTTTGCTCAGACGCGTGTTTCCTCAAGTTCAAGAATCAAGATCTAGGATACCTGCAGACAGGTGCCTGTTTGTGTGGAGACAGTCTGTTTGAAACTGTGTTCCTCAGCGCCCGCTCTTTCTCCCCGTCGCTCCACACGCCTGGGAGTCCCTTTCTTTCTCTCCACAAGCACGTGTGTTGACTTCGTCGCACATGTGCATCTGCACAAGCGTTGAGCTCAGCAGAGCGTGTCTCTTGACACTTGATGTGCGTTGGCTGTGTCTGCCTGCTCCAGTGAAGAGAGAAACGGGAAATCATCTTGGTAGAGGCAACAAAGCAAAAGCGAGGCAGGATTGACATCTGCTCAACAGAGACGGATTCCCTGCGCTGACACAGTTCACAGTTACACGAGAAGCAATCTGAGCGGTCCGTCGACCGGAGACGTGTTTCCCAAGAGGTCGTTTAGCGAGTGAACAGCAGTGTGCGCGACTTTCAGGAGTGTGCCTGGAAAGTGCCAGAATCACCAGGAGCATCTGTGCAAAAGCTGCTGCCTCTGTGACCGCATTGAGGCACGTTCGCGTGTCTGCGAGTATATAGACGGCTCTTTCGCGTTCACTCCGAGGGAAACGGTCCGCTATTGCTTCTGTGCGCACAGACGCGATTCCCTTGTCTCTTGCGAACACAGGGAACTCTGTGCATCCAAATCTACAGGCTAAGGACGCGTCTGCATATGTTTTGGTGAACAATCGAGTGTGCGTGTTCTGACAGCTGCCTCTATGCAGACGTCTCCACAGAGCCACTTCTGAATGCCCCGCAGCCCAGGACTGAATGGATACACTAACAAGTGCACCGGTGTGAGCAACCACATATGCAGAAGGACGTCTTTCATCTCACAGAAGCGCGAACGTCTTGGCGTTCAAGCACATGGCAGAAACAAGGTGTGAACAGATGAGCTGCTGCTATTTTCTCCGTTCGGCATGCTTCGTTGTAGCTCTCTTGCCGGTCGCCGGCTTAGCGGCTTGCTTTGCGCGACTAGCTCTGGGGAGAGAAGGAGATAGCGCCGGAAACCTCGCCTTTTGCCTTCTTCGGCGCTGGAACCTGGTTGCTGCGCCTTCTCTTTGTCCATGTGCACACACACGATTCCTCAGCGAAAACCATGCAGAAACCTTTCCACGAGCACCCAGGGATGTGCACCCAGCACCACGTGCACGCACACGCAGCTAGAGAAAAGCACCTACCTTTTCACACACTGATGCCTAAGCAAACGCGTGGCCACACACACGCACACATCCGCAAGCGCGCCTACTCCCATCTATTGAGGGAAAGACGGACGAGCTCTTTGGTTGCTCTTCACAGGCTTGTCCCTGATCTATAGCTGAGGGCAAACACTTGTGTGCTTGTGGGAGAGCCTGTGTCTTTCCTGGAAGCGTTTGGGAGTTTTGCTCAGACGCGTGTTTCCTCAAGTTCAAGAATCAAGATCTAGGATACCTGCAGACAGGTGCCTGTTTGTGTGGAGACAGTCTGTTTGAAACTGTGTTCCTCAGCGCCCGCTCTTTCTCCCCGTCGCTCCACACGCCTGGGAGTCCCTTTCTTTCTCTCCACAAGCACGTGTGTTGACTTCGTCGCACATGTGCATCTGCACAAGCGTTGAGCTCAGCAGAGCGTGTCTCTTGACACTTGATGTGCGTTGGCTGTGTCTGCCTGCTCCAGTGAAGAGAGAAACGGGAAATCATCTTGGTAGAGGCAACAAAGCAAAAGCGAGGCAGGATTGACATCTGCTCAACAGAGACGGATTCCCTGCGCTGACACAGTTCACAGTTACACGAGAAGCAATCTGAGCGGTCCGTCGACCGGAGACGTGTTTCCCAAGAGGTCGTTTAGCGAGTGAACAGCAGTGTGCGCGACTTTCAGGAGTGTGCCTGGAAAGTGCCAGAATCACCAGGAGCATCTGTGCAAAAGCTGCTGCCTCTGTGACCGCATTGAGGCACGTTCGCGTGTCTGCGAGTATATAGACGGCTCTTTCGCGTTCACTCCGAGGGAAACGGTCCGCTATTGCTTCTGTGCGCACAGACGCGATTCCCTTGTCTCTTGCGAACACAGGGAACTCTGTGCATCCAAATCTACAGGCTAAGGACGCGTCTGCATATGTTTTGGTGAACAATCGAGTGTGCGTGTTCTGACAGCTGCCTCTATGCAGACGTCTCCACAGAGCCACTTCTGAATGCCCCGCAGCCCAGGACTGAATGGATACACTAACAAGTGCACCGGTGTGAGCAACCACATATGCAGAAGGACGTCTTTCATCTCACAGAAGCGCGAACGTCTTGGCGTTCAAGCACATGGCAGAAACAAGGTGTGAACAGATGAGCTGCTGCTATTTTCTCCGTTCGGCATGCTTCGTTGTAGCTCTCTTGCCGGTCGCCGGCTTAGCGGCTTGCTTTGCGCGACTAGCTCTGGGGAGAGAAGGAGATAGCGCCGGAAACCTCGCCTTTTGCCTTCTTCGGCGCTGGAACCTGGTTGCTGCGCCTTCTCTTTGTCCATGTGCACACACACGATTCCTCAGCGAAAACCATGCAGAAACCTTTCCACGAGCACCCAGGGATGTGCACCCAGCACCACGTGCACGCACACGCAGCTAGAGAAAAGCACCTACCTTTTCACACACTGATGCCTAAGCAAACGCGTGGCCACACACACGCACACATCCGCAAGCGCGCCTACTCCCATCTATTGAGGGAAAGACGGACGAGCTCTTTGGTTGCTCTTCACAGGCTTGTCCCTGATCTATAGCTGAGGGCAAACACTTGTGTGCTTGTGGGAGAGCCTGTGTCTTTCCTGGAAGCGTTTGGGAGTTTTGCTCAGACGCGTGTTTCCTCAAGTTCAAGAATCAAGATCTAGGATACCTGCAGACAGGTGCCTGTTTGTGTGGAGACAGTCTGTTTGAAACTGTGTTCCTCAGCGCCCGCTCTTTCTCCCCGTCGCTCCACACGCCTGGGAGTCCCTTTCTTTCTCTCCACAAGCACGTGTGTTGACTTCGTCGCACATGTGCATCTGCACAAGCGTTGAGCTCAGCAGAGCGTGTCTCTTGACACTTGATGTGCGTTGGCTGTGTCTGCCTGCTCCAGTGAAGAGAGAAACGGGAAATCATCTTGGTAGAGGCAACAAAGCAAAAGCGAGGCAGGATTGACATCTGCTCAACAGAGACGGATTCCCTGCGCTGACACAGTTCACAGTTACACGAGAAGCAATCTGAGCGGTCCGTCGACCGGAGACGTGTTTCCCAAGAGGTCGTTTAGCGAGTGAACAGCAGTGTGCGCGACTTTCAGGAGTGTGCCTGGAAAGTGCCAGAATCACCAGGAGCATCTGTGCAAAAGCTGCTGCCTCTGTGACCGCATTGAGGCACGTTCGCGTGTCTGCGAGTATATAGACGGCTCTTTCGCGTTCACTCCGAGGGAAACGGTCCGCTATTGCTTCTGTGCGCACAGACGCGATTCCCTTGTCTCTTGCGAACACAGGGAACTCTGTGCATCCAAATCTACAGGCTAAGGACGCGTCTGCATATGTTTTGGTGAACAATCGAGTGTGCGTGTTCTGACAGCTGCCTCTATGCAGACGTCTCCACAGAGCCACTTCTGAATGCCCCGCAGCCCAGGACTGAATGGATACACTAACAAGTGCACCGGTGTGAGCAACCACATATGCAGAAGGACGTCTTTCATCTCACAGAAGCGCGAACGTCTTGGCGTTCAAGCACATGGCAGAAACAAGGTGTGAACAGATGAGCTGCTGCTATTTTCTCCGTTCGGCATGCTTCGTTGTAGCTCTCTTGCCGGTCGCCGGCTTAGCGGCTTGCTTTGCGCGACTAGCTCTGGGGAGAGAAGGAGATAGCGCCGGAAACCTCGCCTTTTGCCTTCTTCGGCGCTGGAACCTGGTTGCTGCGCCTTCTCTTTGTCCATGTGCACACACACGATTCCTCAGCGAAAACCATGCAGAAACCTTTCCACGAGCACCCAGGGATGTGCACCCAGCACCACGTGCACGCACACGCAGCTAGAGAAAAGCACCTACCTTTTCACACACTGATGCCTAAGCAAACGCGTGGCCACACACACGCACACATCCGCAAGCGCGCCTACTCCCATCTATTGAGGGAAAGACGGACGAGCTCTTTGGTTGCTCTTCACAGGCTTGTCCCTGATCTATAGCTGAGGGCAAACACTTGTGTGCTTGTGGGAGAGCCTGTGTCTTTCCTGGAAGCGTTTGGGAGTTTTGCTCAGACGCGTGTTTCCTCAAGTTCAAGAATCAAGATCTAGGATACCTGCAGACAGGTGCCTGTTTGTGTGGAGACAGTCTGTTTGAAACTGTGTTCCTCAGCGCCCGCTCTTTCTCCCCGTCGCTCCACACGCCTGGGAGTCCCTTTCTTTCTCTCCACAAGCACGTGTGTTGACTTCGTCGCACATGTGCATCTGCACAAGCGTTGAGCTCAGCAGAGCGTGTCTCTTGACACTTGATGTGCGTTGGCTGTGTCTGCCTGCTCCAGTGAAGAGAGAAACGGGAAATCATCTTGGTAGAGGCAACAAAGCAAAAGCGAGGCAGGATTGACATCTGCTCAACAGAGACGGATTCCCTGCGCTGACACAGTTCACAGTTACACGAGAAGCAATCTGAGCGGTCCGTCGACCGGAGACGTGTTTCCCAAGAGGTCGTTTAGCGAGTGAACAGCAGTGTGCGCGACTTTCAGGAGTGTGCCTGGAAAGTGCCAGAATCACCAGGAGCATCTGTGCAAAAGCTGCTGCCTCTGTGACCGCATTGAGGCACGTTCGCGTGTCTGCGAGTATATAGACGGCTCTTTCGCGTTCACTCCGAGGGAAACGGTCCGCTATTGCTTCTGTGCGCACAGACGCGATTCCCTTGTCTCTTGCGAACACAGGGAACTCTGTGCATCCAAATCTACAGGCTAAGGACGCGTCTGCATATGTTTTGGTGAACAATCGAGTGTGCGTGTTCTGACAGCTGCCTCTATGCAGACGTCTCCACAGAGCCACTTCTGAATGCCCCGCAGCCCAGGACTGAATGGATACACTAACAAGTGCACCGGTGTGAGCAACCACATATGCAGAAGGACGTCTTTCATCTCACAGAAGCGCGAACGTCTTGGCGTTCAAGCACATGGCAGAAACAAGGTGTGAACAGATGAGCTGCTGCTATTTTCTCCGTTCGGCATGCTTCGTTGTAGCTCTCTTGCCGGTCGCCGGCTTAGCGGCTTGCTTTGCGCGACTAGCTCTGGGGAGAGAAGGAGATAGCGCCGGAAACCTCGCCTTTTGCCTTCTTCGGCGCTGGAACCTGGTTGCTGCGCCTTCTCTTTGTCCATGTGCACACACACGATTCCTCAGCGAAAACCATGCAGAAACCTTTCCACGAGCACCCAGGGATGTGCACCCAGCACCACGTGCACGCACACGCAGCTAGAGAAAAGCACCTACCTTTTCACACACTGATGCCTAAGCAAACGCGTGGCCACACACACGCACACATCCGCAAGCGCGCCTACTCCCATCTATTGAGGGAAAGACGGACGAGCTCTTTGGTTGCTCTTCACAGGCTTGTCCCTGATCTATAGCTGAGGGCAAACACTTGTGTGCTTGTGGGAGAGCCTGTGTCTTTCCTGGAAGCGTTTGGGAGTTTTGCTCAGACGCGTGTTTCCTCAAGTTCAAGAATCAAGATCTAGGATACCTGCAGACAGGTGCCTGTTTGTGTGGAGACAGTCTGTTTGAAACTGTGTTCCTCAGCGCCCGCTCTTTCTCCCCGTCGCTCCACACGCCTGGGAGTCCCTTTCTTTCTCTCCACAAGCACGTGTGTTGACTTCGTCGCACATGTGCATCTGCACAAGCGTTGAGCTCAGCAGAGCGTGTCTCTTGACACTTGATGTGCGTTGGCTGTGTCTGCCTGCTCCAGTGAAGAGAGAAACGGGAAATCATCTTGGTAGAGGCAACAAAGCAAAAGCGAGGCAGGATTGACATCTGCTCAACAGAGACGGATTCCCTGCGCTGACACAGTTCACAGTTACACGAGAAGCAATCTGAGCGGTCCGTCGACCGGAGACGTGTTTCCCAAGAGGTCGTTTAGCGAGTGAACAGCAGTGTGCGCGACTTTCAGGAGTGTGCCTGGAAAGTGCCAGAATCACCAGGAGCATCTGTGCAAAAGCTGCTGCCTCTGTGACCGCATTGAGGCACGTTCGCGTGTCTGCGAGTATATAGACGGCTCTTTCGCGTTCACTCCGAGGGAAACGGTCCGCTATTGCTTCTGTGCGCACAGACGCGATTCCCTTGTCTCTTGCGAACACAGGGAACTCTGTGCATCCAAATCTACAGGCTAAGGACGCGTCTGCATATGTTTTGGTGAACAATCGAGTGTGCGTGTTCTGACAGCTGCCTCTATGCAGACGTCTCCACAGAGCCACTTCTGAATGCCCCGCAGCCCAGGACTGAATGGATACACTAACAAGTGCACCGGTGTGAGCAACCACATATGCAGAAGGACGTCTTTCATCTCACAGAAGCGCGAACGTCTTGGCGTTCAAGCACATGGCAGAAACAAGGTGTGAACAGATGAGCTGCTGCTATTTTCTCCGTTCGGCATGCTTCGTTGTAGCTCTCTTGCCGGTCGCCGGCTTAGCGGCTTGCTTTGCGCGACTAGCTCTGGGGAGAGAAGGAGATAGCGCCGGAAACCTCGCCTTTTGCCTTCTTCGGCGCTGGAACCTGGTTGCTGCGCCTTCTCTTTGTCCATGTGCACACACACGATTCCTCAGCGAAAACCATGCAGAAACCTTTCCACGAGCACCCAGGGATGTGCACCCAGCACCACGTGCACGCACACGCAGCTAGAGAAAAGCACCTACCTTTTCACACACTGATGCCTAAGCAAACGCGTGGCCACACACACGCACACATCCGCAAGCGCGCCTACTCCCATCTATTGAGGGAAAGACGGACGAGCTCTTTGGTTGCTCTTCACAGGCTTGTCCCTGATCTATAGCTGAGGGCAAACACTTGTGTGCTTGTGGGAGAGCCTGTGTCTTTCCTGGAAGCGTTTGGGAGTTTTGCTCAGACGCGTGTTTCCTCAAGTTCAAGAATCAAGATCTAGGATACCTGCAGACAGGTGCCTGTTTGTGTGGAGACAGTCTGTTTGAAACTGTGCTCCTCAGCGCCCGCTCTTTCTCCCCGTCGCTCCACACGCCTGGGAGTCCCTTTCTTTCTCTCCACAAGCACGTGTGTTGACTTCGTCGCACATGTGCATCTGCACAAGCGTTGAGCTCAGCAGAGCGTGTCTCTTGACACTTGATGTGCGTTGGCTGTGTCTGCCTGCTCCAGTGAAGAGAGAAACGGGAAATCATCTTGGTAGAGGCAACAAAGCAAAAGCGAGGCAGGATTGACATCTGCTCAACAGAGACGGATTCCCTGCGCTGACACAGTTCACAGTTACACGAGAAGCAATCTGAGCGGTCCGTCGACCGGAGACGTGTTTCCCAAGAGGTCGTTTAGCGAGTGAACAGCAGTGTGCGCGACTTTCAGGAGTGTGCCTGGAAAGTGCCAGAATCACCAGGAGCATCTGTGCAAAAGCTGCTGCCTCTGTGACCGCATTGAGGCACGTTCGCGTGTCTGCGAGTATATAGACGGCTCTTTCGCGTTCACTCCGAGGGAAACGGTCCGCTATTGCTTCTGTGCGCACAGACGCGATTCCCTTGTCTCTTGCGAACACAGGGAACTCTGTGCATCCAAATCTACAGGCTAAGGACGCGTCTGCATATGTTTTGGTGAACAATCGAGTGTGCGTGTTCTGACAGCTGCCTCTATGCAGACGTCTCCACAGAGCCACTTCTGAATGCCCCGCAGCCCAGGACTGAATGGATACACTAACAAGTGCACCGGTGTGAGCAACCACATATGCAGAAGGACGTCTTTCATCTCACAGAAGCGCGAACGTCTTGGCGTTCAAGCACATGGCAGAAACAAGGTGTGAACAGATGAGCTGCTGCTATTTTCTCCGTTCGGCATGCTTCGTTGTAGCTCTCTTGCCGGTCGCCGGCTTAGCGGCTTGCTTTGCGCGACTAGCTCTGGGGAGAGAAGGAGATAGCGCCGGAAACCTCGCCTTTTGCCTTCTTCGGCGCTGGAACCTGGTTGCTGCGCCTTCTCTTTGTCCATGTGCACACACACGATTCCTCAGCGAAAACCATGCAGAAACCTTTCCACGAGCACCCAGGGATGTGCACCCAGCACCACGTGCACGCACACGCAGCTAGAGAAAAGCACCTACCTTTTCACACACTGATGCCTAAGCAAACGCGTGGCCACACACACGCACACATCCGCAAGCGCGCCTACTCCCATCTATTGAGGGAAAGACGGACGAGCTCTTTGGTTGCTCTTCACAGGCTTGTCCCTGATCTATAGCTGAGGGCAAACACTTGTGTGCTTGTGGGAGAGCCTGTGTCTTTCCTGGAAGCGTTTGGGAGTTTTGCTCAGACGCGTGTTTCCTCAAGTTCAAGAATCAAGATCTAGGATACCTGCAGACAGGTGCCTGTTTGTGTGGAGACAGTCTGTTTGAAACTGTGTTCCTCAGCGCCCGCTCTTTCTCCCCGTCGCTCCACACGCCTGGGAGTCCCTTTCTTTCTCTCCACAAGCACGTGTGTTGACTTCGTCGCACATGTGCATCTGCACAAGCGTTGAGCTCAGCAGAGCGTGTCTCTTGACACTTGATGTGCGTTGGCTGTGTCTGCCTGCTCCAGTGAAGAGAGAAACGGGAAATCATCTTGGTAGAGGCAACAAAGCAAAAGCGAGGCAGGATTGACATCTGCTCAACAGAGACGGATTCCCTGCGCTGACACAGTTCACAGTTACACGAGAAGCAATCTGAGCGGTCCGTCGACCGGAGACGTGTTTCCCAAGAGGTCGTTTAGCGAGTGAACAGCAGTGTGCGCGACTTTCAGGAGTGTGCCTGGAAAGTGCCAGAATCACCAGGAGCATCTGTGCAAAAGCTGCTGCCTCTGTGACCGCATTGAGGCACGTTCGCGTGTCTGCGAGTATATAGACGGCTCTTTCGCGTTCACTCCGAGGGAAACGGTCCGCTATTGCTTCTGTGCGCACAGACGCGATTCCCTTGTCTCTTGCGAACACAGGGAACTCTGTGCATCCAAATCTACAGGCTAAGGACGCGTCTGCATATGTTTTGGTGAACAATCGAGTGTGCGTGTTCTGACAGCTGCCTCTATGCAGACGTCTCCACAGAGCCACTTCTGAATGCCCCGCAGCCCAGGACTGAATGGATACACTAACAAGTGCACCGGTGTGAGCAACCACATATGCAGAAGGACGTCTTTCATCTCACAGAAGCGCGAACGTCTTGGCGTTCAAGCACATGGCAGAAACAAGGTGTGAACAGATGAGCTGCTGCTATTTTCTCCGTTCGGCATGCTTCGTTGTAGCTCTCTTGCCGGTCGCCGGCTTAGCGGCTTGCTTTGCGCGACTAGCTCTGGGGAGAGAAGGAGATAGCGCCGGAAACCTCGCCTTTTGCCTTCTTCGGCGCTGGAACCTGGTTGCTGCGCCTTCTCTTTGTCCATGTGCACACACACGATTCCTCAGCGAAAACCATGCAGAAACCTTTCCACGAGCACCCAGGGATGTGCACCCAGCACCACGTGCACGCACACGCAGCTAGAGAAAAGCACCTACCTTTTCACACACTGAAGCCTAAGCAAACGCGTGGCCACACACACGCACACATCCGCAAGCGCGCCTACTCCCATCTATTGAGGGAAAGACGGACGAGCAACGTCCTGACAGGCTTGAGGGGAAAAACGTCCGTTGACGGTTGGCGTACTGCACGCCCGCCTACGGGGCTGCAGGGGAATCCACATTTGGAAGGTACCTGAAGATGTGTGCCTGTTCTTGGAGCTCCGCTAGTAGGGTAGCAAAGACACTCGTAGGCAGTACTGAATGCTGCTCCGTGCTACTTCTCCTCCGCTGGCAAATGCTTCACAGTCGCCCTAGGAAAGACGTTTAACAATCGATCTCCAAGAGGAACGAAACACATGATGCCATAAGGCGAAAGAATAGCAGGGCATCTCTTCACAGGCTTGTCCCTGATCTATAGCTGAGGGCAAACACTTGTGTGCTTGTGGGAGAGCCTGTGTCTTTCCTGGAAGCGTTTGGGAGTTTTGCTCAGACGCGTGTTTCCTCAAGTTCAAGAATCAAGATCTAGGATACCTGCAGACAGGTGCCTGTTTGTGTGGAGACAGTCTGTTTGAAACTGTGTTCCTCAGCGCCCGCTCTTTCTCCCCGTCGCTCCACACGCCTGGGAGTCCCTTTCTTTCTCTCCACAAGCACGTGTGTTGACTTCGTCGCACATGTGCATCTGCACAAGCGTTGAGCTCAGCAGAGCGTGTCTCTTGACACTTGATGTGCGTTGGCTGTGTCTGCCTGCTCCAGTGAAGAGAGAAACGGGAAATCATCTTGGTAGAGGCAACAAAGCAAAAGCGAGGCAGGATTGACATCTGCTCAACAGAGACGGATTCCCTGCGCTGACACAGTTCACAGTTACACGAGAAGCAATCTGAGCGGTCCGTCGACCGGAGACGTGTTTCCCAAGAGGTCGTTTAGCGAGTGAACAGCAGTGTGCGCGACTTTCAGGAGTGTGCCTGGAAAGTGCCAGAATCACCAGGAGCATCTGTGCAAAAGCTGCTGCCTCTGTGACCGCATTGAGGCACGTTCGCGTGTCTGCGAGTATATAGACGGCTCTTTCGCGTTCACTCCGAGGGAAACGGTCCGCTATTGCTTCTGTGCGCACAGACGCGATTCCCTTGTCTCTTGCGAACACAGGGAACTCTGTGCATCCAAATCTACAGGCTAAGGACGCGTCTGCATATGTTTTGGTGAACAATCGAGTGTGCGTGTTCTGACAGCTGCCTCTATGCAGACGTCTCCACAGAGCCACTTCTGAATGCCCCGCAGCCCAGGACTGAATGGATACACTAACAAGTGCACCGGTGTGAGCAACCACATATGCAGAAGGACGTCTTTCATCTCACAGAAGCGCGAACGTCTTGGCGTTCAAGCACATGGCAGAAACAAGGTGTGAACAGATGAGCTGCTGCTATTTTCTCCGTTCGGCATGCTTCGTTGTAGCTCTCTTGCCGGTCGCCGGCTTAGCGGCTTGCTTTGCGCGACTAGCTCTGGGGAGAGAAGGAGATAGCGCCGGAAACCTCGCCTTTTGCCTTCTTCGGCGCTGGAACCTGGTTGCTGCGCCTTCTCTTTGTCCATGTGCACACACACGATTCCTCAGCGAAAACCATGCAGAAACCTTTCCACGAGCACCCAGGGATGTGCACCCAGCACCACGTGCACGCACACGCAGCTAGAGAAAAGCACCTACCTTTTCACACACTGATGCCTAAGCAAACGCGTGGCCACACACACGCACACATCCGCAAGCGCGCCTACTCCCATCTATTGAGGGAAAGACGGACGAGCTCTTTGGTTGCTCTTCACAGGCTTGTCCCTGATCTATAGCTGAGGGCAAACACTTGTGTGCTTGTGGGAGAGCCTGTGTCTTTCCTGGAAGCGTTTGGGAGTTTTGCTCAGACGCGTGTTTCCTCAAGTTCAAGAATCAAGATCTAGGATACCTGCAGACAGGTGCCTGTTTGTGTGGAGACAGTCTGTTTGAAACTGTGTTCCTCAGCGCCCGCTCTTTCTCCCCGTCGCTCCACACGCCTGGGAGTCCCTTTCTTTCTCTCCACAAGCACGTGTGTTGACTTCGTCGCACATGTGCATCTGCACAAGCGTTGAGCTCAGCAGAGCGTGTCTCTTGACACTTGATGTGCGTTGGCTGTGTCTGCCTGCTCCAGTGAAGAGAGAAACGGGAAATCATCTTGGTAGAGGCAACAAAGCAAAAGCGAGGCAGGATTGACATCTGCTCAACAGAGACGGATTCCCTGCGCTGACACAGTTCACAGTTACACGAGAAGCAATCTGAGCGGTCCGTCGACCGGAGACGTGTTTCCCAAGAGGTCGTTTAGCGAGTGAACAGCAGTGTGCGCGACTTTCAGGAGTGTGCCTGGAAAGTGCCAGAATCACCAGGAGCATCTGTGCAAAAGCTGCTGCCTCTGTGACCGCATTGAGGCACGTTCGCGTGTCTGCGAGTATATAGACGGCTCTTTCGCGTTCACTCCGAGGGAAACGGTCCGCTATTGCTTCTGTGCGCACAGACGCGATTCCCTTGTCTCTTGCGAACACAGGGAACTCTGTGCATCCAAATCTACAGGCTAAGGACGCGTCTGCATATGTTTTGGTGAACAATCGAGTGTGCGTGTTCTGACAGCTGCCTCTATGCAGACGTCTCCACAGAGCCACTTCTGAATGCCCCGCAGCCCAGGACTGAATGGATACACTAACAAGTGCACCGGTGTGAGCAACCACATATGCAGAAGGACGTCTTTCATCTCACAGAAGCGCGAACGTCTTGGCGTTCAAGCACATGGCAGAAACAAGGTGTGAACAGATGAGCTGCTGCTATTTTCTCCGTTCGGCATGCTTCGTTGTAGCTCTCTTGCCGGTCGCCGGCTTAGCGGCTTGCTTTGCGCGACTAGCTCTGGGGAGAGAAGGAGATAGCGCCGGAAACCTCGCCTTTTGCCTTCTTCGGCGCTGGAACCTGGTTGCTGCGCCTTCTCTTTGTCCATGTGCACACACACGATTCCTCAGCGAAAACCATGCAGAAACCTTTCCACGAGCACCCAGGGATGTGCACCCAGCACCACGTGCACGCACACGCAGCTAGAGAAAAGCACCTACCTTTTCACACACTGAAGCCTAAGCAAACGCGTGGCCACACACACGCACACATCCGCAAGCGCGCCTACTCCCATCTATTGAGGGAAAGACGGACGAGCAACGTCCTGACAGGCTTGAGGGGAAAAACGTCCGTTGACGGTTGGCGTACTGCACGCCCGCCTACGGGGCTGCAGGGGAATCCACATTTGGAAGGTACCTGAAGATGTGTGCCTGTTCTTGGAGCTCCGCTAGTAGGGTAGCAAAGACACTCGTAGGCAGTACTGAATGCTGCTCCGTGCTACTTCTCCTCCGCTGGCAAATGCTTCACAGTCGCCCTAGGAAAGACGTTTAACAATCGATCTCCAAGAGGAACGAAACACATGATGCCATAAGGCGAAAGAATAGCAGGGCATCTCTTCACAGGCTTGTCCCTGATCTATAGCTGAGGGCAAACACTTGTGTGCTTGTGGGAGAGCCTGTGTCTTTCCTGGAAGCGTTTGGGAGTTTTGCTCAGACGCGTGTTTCCTCAAGTTCAAGAATCAAGATCTAGGATACCTGCAGACAGGTGCCTGTTTGTGTGGAGACAGTCTGTTTGAAACTGTGTTCCTCAGCGCCCGCTCTTTCTCCCCGTCGCTCCACACGCCTGGGAGTCCCTTTCTTTCTCTCCACAAGCACGTGTGTTGACTTCGTCGCACATGTGCATCTGCACAAGCGTTGAGCTCAGCAGAGCGTGTCTCTTGACACTTGATGTGCGTTGGCTGTGTCTGCCTGCTCCAGTGAAGAGAGAAACGGGAAATCATCTTGGTAGAGGCAACAAAGCAAAAGCGAGGCAGGATTGACATCTGCTCAACAGAGACGGATTCCCTGCGCTGACACAGTTCACAGTTACACGAGAAGCAATCTGAGCGGTCCGTCGACCGGAGACGTGTTTCCCAAGAGGTCGTTTAGCGAGTGAACAGCAGTGTGCGCGACTTTCAGGAGTGTGCCTGGAAAGTGCCAGAATCACCAGGAGCATCTGTGCAAAAGCTGCTGCCTCTGTGACCGCATTGAGGCACGTTCGCGTGTCTGCGAGTATATAGACGGCTCTTTCGCGTTCACTCCGAGGGAAACGGTCCGCTATTGCTTCTGTGCGCACAGACGCGATTCCCTTGTCTCTTGCGAACACAGGGAACTCTGTGCATCCAAATCTACAGGCTAAGGACGCGTCTGCATATGTTTTGGTGAACAATCGAGTGTGCGTGTTCTGACAGCTGCCTCTATGCAGACGTCTCCACAGAGCCACTTCTGAATGCCCCGCAGCCCAGGACTGAATGGATACACTAACAAGTGCACCGGTGTGAGCAACCACATATGCAGAAGGACGTCTTTCATCTCACAGAAGCGCGAACGTCTTGGCGTTCAAGCACATGGCAGAAACAAGGTGTGAACAGATGAGCTGCTGCTATTTTCTCCGTTCGGCATGCTTCGTTGTAGCTCTCTTGCCGGTCGCCGGCTTAGCGGCTTGCTTTGCGCGACTAGCTCTGGGGAGAGAAGGAGATAGCGCCGGAAACCTCGCCTTTTGCCTTCTTCGGCGCTGGAACCTGGTTGCTGCGCCTTCTCTTTGTCCATGTGCACACACACGATTCCTCAGCGAAAACCATGCAGAAACCTTTCCACGAGCACCCAGGGATGTGCACCCAGCACCACGTGCACGCACACGCAGCTAGAGAAAAGCACCTACCTTTTCACACACTGATGCCTAAGCAAACGCGTGGCCACACACACGCACACATCCGCAAGCGCGCCTACTCCCATCTATTGAGGGAAAGACGGACGAGCTCTTTGGTTGCTCTTCACAGGCTTGTCCCTGATCTATAGCTGAGGGCAAACACTTGTGTGCTTGTGGGAGAGCCTGTGTCTTTCCTGGAAGCGTTTGGGAGTTTTGCTCAGACGCGTGTTTCCTCAAGTTCAAGAATCAAGATCTAGGATACCTGCAGACAGGTGCCTGTTTGTGTGGAGACAGTCTGTTTGAAACTGTGTTCCTCAGCGCCCGCTCTTTCTCCCCGTCGCTCCACACGCCTGGGAGTCCCTTTCTTTCTCTCCACAAGCACGTGTGTTGACTTCGTCGCACATGTGCATCTGCACAAGCGTTGAGCTCAGCAGAGCGTGTCTCTTGACACTTGATGTGCGTTGGCTGTGTCTGCCTGCTCCAGTGAAGAGAGAAACGGGAAATCATCTTGGTAGAGGCAACAAAGCAAAAGCGAGGCAGGATTGACATCTGCTCAACAGAGACGGATTCCCTGCGCTGACACAGTTCACAGTTACACGAGAAGCAATCTGAGCGGTCCGTCGACCGGAGACGTGTTTCCCAAGAGGTCGTTTAGCGAGTGAACAGCAGTGTGCGCGACTTTCAGGAGTGTGCCTGGAAAGTGCCAGAATCACCAGGAGCATCTGTGCAAAAGCTGCTGCCTCTGTGACCGCATTGAGGCACGTTCGCGTGTCTGCGAGTATATAGACGGCTCTTTCGCGTTCACTCCGAGGGAAACGGTCCGCTATTGCTTCTGTGCGCACAGACGCGATTCCCTTGTCTCTTGCGAACACAGGGAACTCTGTGCATCCAAATCTACAGGCTAAGGACGCGTCTGCATATGTTTTGGTGAACAATCGAGTGTGCGTGTTCTGACAGCTGCCTCTATGCAGACGTCTCCACAGAGCCACTTCTGAATGCCCCGCAGCCCAGGACTGAATGGATACACTAACAAGTGCACCGGTGTGAGCAACCACATATGCAGAAGGACGTCTTTCATCTCACAGAAGCGCGAACGTCTTGGCGTTCAAGCACATGGCAGAAACAAGGTGTGAACAGATGAGCTGCTGCTATTTTCTCCGTTCGGCATGCTTCGTTGTAGCTCTCTTGCCGGTCGCCGGCTTAGCGGCTTGCTTTGCGCGACTAGCTCTGGGGAGAGAAGGAGATAGCGCCGGAAACCTCGCCTTTTGCCTTCTTCGGCGCTGGAACCTGGTTGCTGCGCCTTCTCTTTGTCCATGTGCACACACACGATTCCTCAGCGAAAACCATGCAGAAACCTTTCCACGAGCACCCAGGGATGTGCACCCAGCACCACGTGCACGCACACGCAGCTAGAGAAAAGCACCTACCTTTTCACACACTGATGCCTAAGCAAACGCGTGGCCACACACACGCACACATCCGCAAGCGCGCCTACTCCCATCTATTGAGGGAAAGACGGACGAGCTCTTTGGTTGCTCTTCACAGGCTTGTCCCTGATCTATAGCTGAGGGCAAACACTTGTGTGCTTGTGGGAGAGCCTGTGTCTTTCCTGGAAGCGTTTGGGAGTTTTGCTCAGACGCGTGTTTCCTCAAGTTCAAGAATCAAGATCTAGGATACCTGCAGACAGGTGCCTGTTTGTGTGGAGACAGTCTGTTTGAAACTGTGTTCCTCAGCGCCCGCTCTTTCTCCCCGTCGCTCCACACGCCTGGGAGTCCCTTTCTTTCTCTCCACAAGCACGTGTGTTGACTTCGTCGCACATGTGCATCTGCACAAGCGTTGAGCTCAGCAGAGCGTGTCTCTTGACACTTGATGTGCGTTGGCTGTGTCTGCCTGCTCCAGTGAAGAGAGAAACGGGAAATCATCTTGGTAGAGGCAACAAAGCAAAGGCGAGGCAGGATTGACATCTGCTCAACAGAGACGGATTCCCTGCGCTGACACAGTTCACAGTTACACGAGAAGCAATCTGAGCGGTCCGTCGACCGGAGACGTGTTTCCCAAGAGGTCGTTTAGCGAGTGAACAGCAGTGTGCGCGACTTTCAGGAGTGTGCCTGGAAAGTGCCAGAATCACCAGGAGCATCTGTGCAAAAGCTGCTGCCTCTGTGACCGCATTGAGGCACGTTCGCGTGTCTGCGAGTATATAGACGGCTCTTTCGCGTTCACTCCGAGGGAAACGGTCCGCTATTGCTTCTGTGCGCACAGACGCGATTCCCTTGTCTCTTGCGAACACAGGGAACTCTGTGCATCCAAATCTACAGGCTAAGGACGCGTCTGCATATGTTTTGGTGAACAATCGAGTGTGCGTGTTCTGACAGCTGCCTCTATGCAGACGTCTCCACAGAGCCACTTCTGAATGCCCCGCAGCCCAGGACTGAATGGATACACTAACAAGTGCACCGGTGTGAGCAACCACATATGCAGAAGGACGTCTTTCATCTCACAGAAGCGCGAACGTCTTGGCGTTCAAGCACATGGCAGAAACAAGGTGTGAACAGATGAGCTGCTGCTATTTTCTCCGTTCGGCATGCTTCGTTGTAGCTCTCTTGCCGGTCGCCGGCTTAGCGGCTTGCTTTGCGCGACTAGCTCTGGGGAGAGAAGGAGATAGCGCCGGAAACCTCGCCTTTTGCCTTCTTCGGCGCTGGAACCTGGTTGCTGCGCCTTCTCTTTGTCCATGTGCACACACACGATTCCTCAGCGAAAACCATGCAGAAACCTTTCCACGAGCACCCAGGGATGTGCACCCAGCACCACGTGCACGCACACGCAGCTAGAGAAAAGCACCTACCTTTTCACACACTGATGCCTAAGCAAACGCGTGGCCACACACACGCACACATCCGCAAGCGCGCCTACTCCCATCTATTGAGGGAAAGACGGACGAGCTCTTTGGTTGCTCTTCACAGGCTTGTCCCTGATCTATAGCTGAGGGCAAACACTTGTGTGCTTGTGGGAGAGCCTGTGTCTTTCCTGGAAGCGTTTGGGAGTTTTGCTCAGACGCGTGTTTCCTCAAGTTCAAGAATCAAGATCTAGGATACCTGCAGACAGGTGCCTGTTTGTGTGGAGACAGTCTGTTTGAAACTGTGTTCCTCAGCGCCCGCTCTTTCTCCCCGTCGCTCCACACGCCTGGGAGTCCCTTTCTTTCTCTCCACAAGCACGTGTGTTGACTTCGTCGCACATGTGCATCTGCACAAGCGTTGAGCTCAGCAGAGCGTGTCTCTTGACACTTGATGTGCGTTGGCTGTGTCTGCCTGCTCCAGTGAAGAGAGAAACGGGAAATCATCTTGGTAGAGGCAACAAAGCAAAAGCGAGGCAGGATTGACATCTGCTCAACAGAGACGGATTCCCTGCGCTGACACAGTTCACAGTTACACGAGAAGCAATCTGAGCGGTCCGTCGACCGGAGACGTGTTTCCCAAGAGGTCGTTTAGCGAGTGAACAGCAGTGTGCGCGACTTTCAGGAGTGTGCCTGGAAAGTGCCAGAATCACCAGGAGCATCTGTGCAAAAGCTGCTGCCTCTGTGACCGCATTGAGGCACGTTCGCGTGTCTGCGAGTATATAGACGGCTCTTTCGCGTTCACTCCGAGGGAAACGGTCCGCTATTGCTTCTGTGCGCACAGACGCGATTCCCTTGTCTCTTGCGAACACAGGGAACTCTGTGCATCCAAATCTACAGGCTAAGGACGCGTCTGCATATGTTTTGGTGAACAATCGAGTGTGCGTGTTCTGACAGCTGCCTCTATGCAGACGTCTCCACAGAGCCACTTCTGAATGCCCCGCAGCCCAGGACTGAATGGATACACTAACAAGTGCACCGGTGTGAGCAACCACATATGCAGAAGGACGTCTTTCATCTCACAGAAGCGCGAACGTCTTGGCGTTCAAGCACATGGCAGAAACAAGGTGTGAACAGATGAGCTGCTGCTATTTTCTCCGTTCGGCATGCTTCGTTGTAGCTCTCTTGCCGGTCGCCGGCTTAGCGGCTTGCTTTGCGCGACTAGCTCTGGGGAGAGAAGGAGATAGCGCCGGAAACCTCGCCTTTTGCCTTCTTCGGCGCTGGAACCTGGTTGCTGCGCCTTCTCTTTGTCCATGTGCACACACACGATTCCTCAGCGAAAACCATGCAGAAACCTTTCCACGAGCACCCAGGGATGTGCACCCAGCACCACGTGCACGCACACGCAGCTAGAGAAAAGCACCTACCTTTTCACACACTGATGCCTAAGCAAACGCGTGGCCACACACACGCACACATCCGCAAGCGCGCCTACTCCCATCTATTGAGGGAAAGACGGACGAGCTCTTTGGTTGCTCTTCACAGGCTTGTCCCTGATCTATAGCTGAGGGCAAACACTTGTGTGCTTGTGGGAGAGCCTGTGTCTTTCCTGGAAGCGTTTGGGAGTTTTGCTCAGACGCGTGTTTCCTCAAGTTCAAGAATCAAGATCTAGGATACCTGCAGACAGGTGCCTGTTTGTGTGGAGACAGTCTGTTTGAAACTGTGTTCCTCAGCGCCCGCTCTTTCTCCCCGTCGCTCCACACGCCTGGGAGTCCCTTTCTTTCTCTCCACAAGCACGTGTGTTGACTTCGTCGCACATGTGCATCTGCACAAGCGTTGAGCTCAGCAGAGCGTGTCTCTTGACACTTGATGTGCGTTGGCTGTGTCTGCCTGCTCCAGTGAAGAGAGAAACGGGAAATCATCTTGGTAGAGGCAACAAAGCAAAAGCGAGGCAGGATTGACATCTGCTCAACAGAGACGGATTCCCTGCGCTGACACAGTTCACAGTTACACGAGAAGCAATCTGAGCGGTCCGTCGACCGGAGACGTGTTTCCCAAGAGGTCGTTTAGCGAGTGAACAGCAGTGTGCGCGACTTTCAGGAGTGTGCCTGGAAAGTGCCAGAATCACCAGGAGCATCTGTGCAAAAGCTGCTGCCTCTGTGACCGCATTGAGGCACGTTCGCGTGTCTGCGAGTATATAGACGGCTCTTTCGCGTTCACTCCGAGGGAAACGGTCCGCTATTGCTTCTGTGCGCACAGACGCGATTCCCTTGTCTCTTGCGAACACAGGGAACTCTGTGCATCCAAATCTACAGGCTAAGGACGCGTCTGCATATGTTTTGGTGAACAATCGAGTGTGCGTGTTCTGACAGCTGCCTCTATGCAGACGTCTCCACAGAGCCACTTCTGAATGCCCCGCAGCCCAGGACTGAATGGATACACTAACAAGTGCACCGGTGTGAGCAACCACATATGCAGAAGGACGTCTTTCATCTCACAGAAGCGCGAACGTCTTGGCGTTCAAGCACATGGCAGAAACAAGGTGTGAACAGATGAGCTGCTGCTATTTTCTCCGTTCGGCATGCTTCGTTGTAGCTCTCTTGCCGGTCGCCGGCTTAGCGGCTTGCTTTGCGCGACTAGCTCTGGGGAGAGAAGGAGATAGCGCCGGAAACCTCGCCTTTTGCCTTCTTCGGCGCTGGAACCTGGTTGCTGCGCCTTCTCTTTGTCCATGTGCACACACACGATTCCTCAGCGAAAACCATGCAGAAACCTTTCCACGAGCACCCAGGGATGTGCACCCAGCACCACGTGCACGCACACGCAGCTAGAGAAAAGCACCTACCTTTTCACACACTGATGCCTAAGCAAACGCGTGGCCACACACACGCACACATCCGCAAGCGCGCCTACTCCCATCTATTGAGGGAAAGACGGACGAGCTCTTTGGTTGCTCTTCACAGGCTTGTCCCTGATCTATAGCTGAGGGCAAACACTTGTGTGCTTGTGGGAGAGCCTGTGTCTTTCCTGGAAGCGTTTGGGAGT